>NC_051180.1:157482493-157764992 GCF_013339695.2 Rhipicephalus sanguineus
GAGGCATTGTGGACGAGCACGCCGTTGGAGTCGAAGAGACGAGGAAGAAGCTGGAATGCCGCGCGAGATGCTGGCAGCCATTCGGTGGCACAGTTGCTTGGAAATACTGTAAATATACTTGCTGCTGTCTCTCTCGTGTATTGGTCATCCCCGTGACAATATCTAGGGTTCAGCATCCCAAAACCGCCATATGATTATGAGAGACGCCGTAGTGGAAGGCTCCGGAATTTTCGACCACCTGGGGTTCTTTTAACGTGCACGTAAATCTAAGCAAACGGGCCTCAAACATTTTCGCCTCCATAGAAAATGCGGCCGCCGCGGCCGGGATTCGATCCCGCGACCATGGGGTGAGCAGTCGAGCGTCATAACCACCGGACCAGTGGCGGGGCTGCTTTTGTTGTTTTAACTCGAATACATGAAAATAAAATAAGAAGCGGGCATGGCAGTACAGCTACAAGAAGCACGTCTACAAAACCTTCGAATATATATAGCATCAGTTTTGAGTTGGCGATTTGTTCGTGTGGTAAAAGTGGGTTCGTTTTTTCTGTTACGCCGTTTTCTTAATAATGCTACAAATCTGACGAGAGTGGTCCGCAGCGCAGTGACATGCTTCAGCCAAGATAGGTTGTGATAAACGACTACACCAAAATATTTCTAATGCGTTTCAGCAGGAATCACAACTCGGTCAGCGCAGGTCGGCTGAGGACCACGCCTTCTGGAAGACGAAAGCTGACGGAGAGTGCGGTTTTAACCGGCGCCTGTGCGGTGAAACCAATATCATTTGTCGTCGGAAACAGCGCGAGCACACGGGACTAGAAAGACAGACAGGACTTTGCGTCCTGTCTGTCTTGTCTGTCTTTCTAGTCCCGTGTGCTCGCGCTGTTTCCGACGATGAAGCCATGCCAACAAGCTCAAGTTGACACCCTCCTACAATATCATTTGCTTGTGCGGCATAGTTTCAGCATCCTTGTAGGGTGCCGTATTGCAAAACAACATTGCACGTAATGTTGTAACTAAATCCGCTTTTCCGGAAACTTCTCATATCCATATGTTGTCCAGAGAAAGTGCAGTAGCACAATAGGGCAGTTCCAAGAATGAAAGGTGACCCACTAATATATACACCGAGGAAGAGACTGATTATACGACATAAGAATACCTTGAACATCATTGTTAAGAGTGCTGCTTCGTATAATTTTATTCTTTTTTTTCCAGGAAAAACAATGATTCGCTGTGTTCCTTATGGACAACTTTTACGCAAACAACCGACACAGCCATTCGATTTGAGAAGCAGCTGCTATGCTGTGTTTGACAATGCACAGATGAGCGAACAATGACGCACTCGGTATATGAGCGTGCACCCGCGCCCACAACAGACCAAGTTCTAAGGTTCTGTTAAGCCAAACATGTTTCCCTGGACATTTGCTTTGGCGTTAAACCTCGTCTTAGTGGTCAACGCCGCTACAATTTCAGACCTGCGAGAGGTAAGATTCGTAGCGCTATGTAACTAACTTACGCGCACAAACTACATCTTGATATACATTTAGCTCTCGCATAGGAGGCATGAAAACAGGTAAGCGTCGGCTATCGACTTAAGGCAAAGCGCTATCCGTCATCGTGCTGAACGCATGCAAGATGAAAACTGCACGCTCAGCATGTTTATTCACGCGACTCCTTTTTTTATATTTTTTGTGATGAAAAAATATTCGTTATGGCTTATCACGGTATGATATAGTTTTCGGCAAAAAGCGTAATGAAGTCTCAGAACGGAGTAGAATAACACGCCGTTGAAAGGGTGCTCACCTAAATGATTTTGACCCGTTTACTTGCGGCAATATGTTAACTACTATTTAAGCGCAACGTCTTCGACAGTTCGAGGCACTTCGCGCCTTTTGCGGCGTAAAAAATTTTTTATAAGGAAAAACAAATGTACAGCCGTCAGCACCTTTAACTCGAACACTCCGACGCGTGGCCTCAGCTCGCTTGGACTGAGGTCAGCGCCGCCAAGCGTTCAAAATGATATGCTTGCTGCAGTTAATGATAAATGGAACGCGTCGGTTTCACTAGTAAATTTCTGTTTCCAGTCTGCCTGACCAGCGGGTCGAATGCACTCACTTGGCATCCCGTTTTCACCACGTGTCGCTCGTGGCTACGTTCTCGCGCGCGGCCATGGCGTTCATTGTCGTATACTTATCTCGACAATGAACCAATGCGTGCGACAGCTTACACACCTTTCAAGTTTGAATTCGCAGCTGCTGCTCAAACGAAATCACATGTGTAAAAATCACATGTATAAAAAGGAGTTGCGCAACTTTTACAAACGCCATGAACGTGCGTTTGGTCTGCTTTTTATACATGTGATTTCTTTTGAGCAGCAGCTGCGAATTCAAACTTGAAAGGCTTGAAACATACATAAGTTCAAACTCTCTCCGACATGCGTGATTTTTATTGCGATAGCAAATATATGGACACACTGTCGGCGGACGTTTGCCGTCGCCGTCATGTCCCGTATATGTATATGTATGTATATATAAATAAAAGCAACAAATAAAAATCATTCAAGAAAAATCTGAAGAGCGCGACCGGGGATTTGAGCTTGCGACATCTCGCTCCGCAGCTCTCTGCCTTAGACAATTACGTCATGCACTTTCGTTTCATTATTACCGGCTTCTTAAGGGGGACGTGACGATCAAATCGCGAAAATAGCCAAAAAATCAATTTTTGGAAAACACTCGTCTTCGCATCTGTGGTCTCTTACTTACGCAGTACCTAAACGATTGCACTGAAAACGCACTCTAATGCCCGAAAGAAAAATAGTTTTGTTAGTGAGGTCGGTGAAATGGAAGCTCAAAATCACGCTAAAACGGTGCAATTCACGGCGTCGTATCTCGTATTTCCTGCCACCCAGGGCCGCCATCTTGGCGGCGTGACACTCCGATGAGACCCGAGCTTCGTGCGCGCGCGTTCCTGGTCCCGTTTCGATAAAACGGGCGTCCAATGTCCTCACGTGCGTTTTATCGTAATACAGGAAAATGACTTTAGACGTTAGTAGTTCACAGCTCAAAGCTTCATCAAACTAATACACCGCTATTTAGGCCGCCTGGCGACACGGACCGCGGCCGCAAAAGTCGCGATGCAGTCCGACATGCCCAATATTTACGTGCAGTTTGGTGCACTTGCGCTCCAGGGCGCTGCACAAAAGCGTCTGCGGTAAGTGATAGAGGGTAGCAAACTTCCTAAATCAGGCTACATTAAGAAGTAGAGGCCCAAACGAGTGCCTCCTGTCAAAAATACCAATTATTACTGTCCTGGCACACTTTAGCATAGGGTCTACTGCAGCCAAATTTTTGTTGTCCATTTTCTCAAAAGAGTGTTTTACGCCTGTCACTTCGCTTGTGGAAAGCATAGCACAACTACGGATAGACCCATTTTTATGCTGTTTGTTTTATTATAATCCATTGACTGTGCTGTAGTCCGACACATTTTTGGAATGTGTGTTTATGTCATTGTTCTTTTCTTATTTCATAATTACTACTCGGCACGATTACCTGAGACACCGGCATTTGCATGTAATCTTCAGAAGAAAGGTATTAGAGCAGTAAAAAATCTGACATTGTATTTAAGTTCAAGCGGTATGTGAGCAGAGATACAAAGTAGTTCCAGCCTCCTAGCATGTATAATCACTGCACCAGGCTTTGCACAAGCCATTAACATTTGAATAAATATAAAATACGATCTAGCAAAGATACCTTTATGAAAAATCACATTTGCAATTTGATAATGTTTTAGCGTGTGTACCCAATTTCATCAACCTAGGCCAAGAAACTACGAAGTTACAAACGATTTCATCGTCCCCCCTTAACACGGCACAAGCATCAACAGCAGACAATACAATAATAGACACGACTGCAACAATATCAAGACAGTCGACACACCGACTTGGCTTGGAAGACAGTCGACACACCGACAGGGCTTGGCAGCATCGTCCGGAGCACCATAATAAACTACGTGCTCTTCGTTCTACAGGCATTCTTCGGACTTCACGGAACTGAATGCTCTCTTCCCTGCTGGATTGCTGTGGTCATTCTGTCACAGCGCCTACGACATCAAGTAACCGACAACACGTACAATTTGGGACGACGGTGCTATCGCTATCAGCATGGCAGAACGGACCCCATCATAGTGAAACGCTTCCCACGTCATGTCCGGAGAACCCTTTCGGTGCACCAGCGACACCTGGTACGTCAATGGGACAGCATAAAAGGCCCAAAAGGATCCGCGCGCGCTTCACTGGGCTTGGCAGCACCGTCCGGAGCACCATGATAAACTACGTGCTCTTCGTTCTACAGGTATTCCTCGGACTTCACGGAACTGAATGCTCTTCCCTGCTGGATTGCTGTGGTCATTCCGTCACAGCGCCTACGACATCAAGTAACCGACAACACGTGCAAGTTGGGACGACTCTGCTATCGCTATCAGCATGGCAGAACGGACCCCATCATGGTGAAACGCCTCTCACGTCATGTCAGGAGAACCCGTTCGGTGCACCAGCGACACCTGGCACGTCAGCGGGACAGCGGGACAGCATGAAAGGCCCAAGAGGATCCGCACGCGCTTCACTGGGCTTGGCAGCACCGTCCGGAGCACCATGATAAATTACGTGCTCTTCGTTCTACAGGTTAGGGATAAATGGTCCCTTGTTAAATGCACTAAATCTAGTCATGTAGGTCTGATTGTGCTGCCAAGCCCACAGTACATGTTGTTTTGCCACCGAGAGTGTGCTCGCGTGATATTTTTTTATTGCAACTGAGTGGTGACTTTGAGGAAAAGCCAGGTCCTGACAAAATAGACCAAATACTAAAAGCCGTCACTGAAATTAAGACATCGCAGTCAGTTCTTGAAACGGGTCTTAACCCCTTAAGTGCTTTATTTTTTTGAAAATTTCGCAACCGAAAGTGCCTATTTTTTTATTGCTGATTTCGAATCTGATTGTACTAAAAAGCAGCTTCTCGATGTTGAAAAAAATATTTGTACCACACACTTAGTCAAATCAAAACAAGGAATAACGCAAGGGGGCCTGTTGCAGCTCCTGCACCAAAATCGAGTTTCCTTTCTCAATTTTTCCCCGTTTTCTCCTCGCTTCCGAGAGCAAACGAAGCAGATTTGAAGAAACTGCTGAATATATTCCATAAGGTCATCTGGCAATGACAAGTTGAAAGTCTTGCCTGGAATGGCCAAGAATGGAAAGCGAGGAGGCTTCACAGGAGGATTGTCCGCATCAAGCAGAGTCCACTGGCGAGCACTCGCAATGTTCGCTTCCAAGCTGTTTTCATCATCACCGGAGGAGATGCTCAATTCACCGCCTTCGCTGTCTCCACTTCCGGACACAAGATAAACATCTGTATCCGTATGATCATCACTCGAAGAAGATGACGAAAATGAAAAGCCTCTTTTTCGTGTTGACGAGCCAGTTATGCATGAGTGACCGCCACCGCAAGCCATCTTTTCATACAAAAACCGCGCTCTTTCCGCAGGAGAAAAAAATTGCCACGTAAATGCTGCCATCTGGTGGATTACACGCAATCTAAGCTGCAGAAGAGCGCCTCTTGTACTGAACGCTAGAGGGGAGTACCTATTCCGCTCGGACGAGCAGAGCTCGTCCAAAGCAGTTTGGGGACAGTTTGGGCAGGACGAGCTCTGCTCGTCCAAAGCAGTTAAGGGGTTAAAGATGTTCAGCTAAGGATTTAGCAGCTTCAGTGTAGGCTTACGTCATTAAAGCAATATCAGGAGAAGGTCGAAAAATGCGAAGAAACCGTACCGGCCATGCGCAGGGAATCTACTGAAACGCACAACAAAATTGAAGACCTTGAAAATAGAAGCCGCCGAAACAATATAGTTATCTACGGTCTTAAAGAAACCAAACAAACGCGAGAAGCGGTGGAAGGACTAATGACGCGAGGGATATTTTTCGAAATGTTGGGCATCGAAGTGAAATCTGTTGAGCGCGTACACAGACTCGTTTTTAAGAAGCCTAACTGCGACCGACCGGTAATACTGCGCTTCTATGACAACGAAGAGCTGCGTTTGCGCTATTTTTTGGCCTCAGGAATATGTACCATATAGAACCAAATGAAGTTTTATTTTGTGACCACAGTCGATGCCCGCAGGGAACGCTAGCCGTGGCTTCACGTGCCACTGCCAAGCGCCGCCATTATTATGTTCTCTTGAGGTCGCGCGCTCTCTGGTTTAGAAAGGCGCTGCAGGGTCATGTGACAACGCGAGCCCTAGAGTTTGAGAGTGGCTTACGTTCTGTGCATGCGTCCTGGAGGCTCGCAAATTTCTTGGATGCTTGTTGTTCATCCTGTGACATTCCAATTTCTAGGTATCGCATTCATTGCTTCGCCCTTGAGGCGAAATTTCGACTTTTTTGTAATTGTGGCAAGGATGCAGTTCACCATCTAGCGTCGTGGGTATTGTACTATATAATGTATTGCCTGTCAGCATGTTAGCTGTGCTTTTAGACAACCTTATTACTATTTGCTCTCTTTATATAACCCCTTCTACCGAAAACTTCCCGGAGGTACGGAAGTAAAATAGGCTTCCTACTGTCGCGTGCGTTTCTTATTATCACTTTTGCTCTATTCGGTTTTCGCCCACAAAAAGTGTCAGCAACGCTCAGCGCGAACCGCGCCTCAGTGTTCGAGATGCTTCGCGATTACTGTAGATCGTTTGTTAAGATTGCGCGCAAGACGCGAATACTCGAGCCTATTCTAGAACTTCCGTGACAACCAGCGATAACACTGGAATATTCGACGGCACATGTATAAATGCCGGCGCGCTTCCCGACTGGTCAGTTTTTATCGACTAACGACGCTCTATTCACCGCTATCAGCGCACTGCTGTAATTTGACTTTTCATGTCCCGGCCACAAGTGCGGCCAAATAAAGAGTTTTTCCGATACACCGACTGCTCCCTTCGTCGACGTCGCGACCTCGTGACATCTGGTGGAGGTGCTGGGTACGCTCATGTTCCGGGCGCCCCCGTCAAACCGTGAACCCAGCCCCGCTCGTGAAGAAGACAGCGACACCATCAGGGACAGTCGAGGAAGCCGGAGACTCAAAGGACTACCCCCTAATTTGGAGTCCTACCGGACAAGCCAAGTGCCACGGCGACGAAGACAGCGGGCACGATGACAGCCGCAGTGTCTTCTGCAGCCCTCGTGATACAACCGCCAAGAGTGCCGCCTACCTTCCATGGATCGCCAAGCGATGACCCCAAAACCTGGCTGGAGACGTTCGAAAGGGTCTCAGCATTTAACAACGGGAAGAACGAGGACAAGCGGCGCCACGTGTACTTTTACCTAGAAGGCGCGGAAAGGACTTGGTTCGAAAATCGGGTATCCACTCTTCGAACCTGGGACATCTTTCGCAGCGCTTTCCTGGAAACGTTCACAAGCGTCGTGCGAAAGGAACGGGCCGCCGCATTACTGGAAACACGAGTGCAGCTCCCGAACGTAAAGGTGACAATATTCCCGGAAGAGATGAACCGACTGTTCCGCCATGCTGACACTGACATACCCGAGGAAAAGAAAGTTCGCTTCCTCATGCGAGGAGTTAGGCAGGAGCTGTTCGCGGGACTCATGAGAAACCCACCCAAGACCATTCAAGAATTCCTCTTGGAGGCAACAGCCATCGAAAAGACGCTCGGGATGGGCACCCGGCAGTACAATCGCCGCGCATTTCAAGACAGCGCAGCTGTTCATGCTGTCGCCTCCGACGACTTGCGCGAAACGATCCGAGCCATCGTGCGAGAGGAGCTGCGAAAGCTCGCCCCTTTGGCACAGCCCGAAGTGATGTCGCTTGCTGACGCTGTACGCGAGGAAATCTAACAGTCACTGGGTGTTCCTCGGCCGGCATCGCCGCAGCTGCAAGCAATGAGCTATGCTGCTGGAAACCGACGCAACGCCTCCCCTCTTCACCGCCCCCCCTCCAGACGCCGCCTCCACCACCACCATCACCGACGCCCTACCGTCCTTCTGTCGCCCAGCGCTATGCCCCGCGCTACGCGCCAAGGAAGACCGACGTTTGGCGCGCCCCTGATAACCGCCTGCTCTGCTACCACTGCGGGGAGACCCGCCACACGTACCGCCGCTGTCAGTACCGACAGATGGGGCTACGCGGATTCGCCGTCAACGGACCACGGCCGCAACTAGGCGAACAGCCTCGCGACATCGGCGACTAATTGAACGGAACACAGTGGCACGAACGATGACCTTCCCGCTCGCCGTCGACCGGCCGCTACATGTCACCGCACCGCCGGCAGTACACTGGCCCAACCCAGAGCCAGTCGCTTAGCACTTATCCGGAAAACTAAGGGCAGCAACCGATGGAAATGCGGTTGCTGTACGACGAAATACCGAAGATCCTCTGCCGCCGACGACGGCGCCACGACGAACCTTCAGGACACGAAGCGAACCAGAATGAGCCCTGACAACGAGACTTCGCGGACCGAAGTAGACCTGACGACGCAACGGGGAAGCAGCGGAACAAACCGACGTAGCCGTGACCCGACGCCATGACCTAACTGCAACGCGAGGCGTCTAACCAGCGTCCTCGACGTTCTTATCCACGGCCACAGTATCACAGCCCTCGTCGACACCGGAGCCGACTATTCTGTCATCAGTCGGCCGTTTGCCACGAAGCTGAATAGTTAGGACAGCCTGGAAAGGCCCCGAAGTCTAGACAGCTTCACGCCACCTGATAACGCCGATTGGTGTCTTTTTTTCGAAAGTCTGCCCTTAGGCCTAATATTTATTCAGAAATACACATATAAATTTGCTTCGTGTATGAAGTCCAGTAACGAGCGGTGGTGATGTCCACTAATCCAGCGGTCAAAGTCGGGTGGTCGGCCAGGCCTGAGGCCTGTTGCACGTAGGTGACGACGACGGCTTAATTGTAGACCCGTGCATGTCCACAATAAGTGTGTGACAGTTAAATCGCTGATTGGGGCGTCGCAAAACGGGCACGATGTACCATAGGGGCCGCGGTACTTTTGCGCCCACAGGGTGGTCACGGATGGGGTAAGCGCAACCCCTACACGAAGCCTCCGCAACGTAACCTCCTCTCGGCGGGTTAAACCACCAGGGAGGTCTGACCCACACGGAGGTATAAGAGCTCGTGTGGTACGTCGGAGGCTTTCTTTTTCCCGTAGCATCTGTCCTTGAGCGTCCTCAGGAAAATGCGGTAGTGGGTGCGGTGTGACTTGTGGGTGGGTTGCCAGATCAGCTTTGACAAGGTGGCAAAGCGGCCCGAAGCACCCACTGAACACGTATCCGCACAGATGCGGAGGCAGCAAGATGGTGAATACTGTCCGAGAGTGACGTAGACCGATACACTCGTCGTATATCGTGGATATCTAGCGTCGAGTCCGTACGAATGACGAGCTGAGAGCATCTGTCATGTATAACAAAAAGTATGCACGGCGAGAGTCACCATCAATAACCGGACTTATCCTGCGAGCTTTGTAATCCTACAAAACTGCTTCAGGGATGTCATACTTGGAATGGACTTCCTAAGTGACCACGGCGCTATCATCGACCTGAGGTCTGAGTCAATAACACTAACCTCAGACAAAGCGCTCCCGCCCCACGCGATGCCAGGGAACCATGTACAGAATGTGATAGAGGAGCAGGTGACCGTTCCGCCGCGCTCCAGCGTAATTATTTCCGTCGGCACCGAAAAACCTGTGAACCTTGGAGGCGTCATCGAGGGCCATCAGCACCTACTCCTGAACCGTCAAATTTGCGTCGCAAGAGGTATAGCCGAGCTGCGTGGCGGTAAAGCAAAGGTAGTGCTGACAAACTTCAGCCACAAATATAGGCACCTAAACATTGGTACGACTGTCGCCTACATCGACGAATGTGTGGCCGCCAGCAATGCTTTCGCCCTCTTCGACGCTGCCGAAGCTGCTTCGACGAATCGAGGTCCCAAACCGGATTTCGACGTCAACCCAAGCCTTCCTGACGTAAAGCAAGACCAGCTCCAAACCCTGCTCCTGCAATACAAGGACTGCTTTTCATCGTCGTCCACACTTTGCAGACACCGGTCGCAAGGTATCGCATCATAACAGAAGAAAGTACCAGGCCACTTCGTCAGAGCCCATACAGTTTCGATGCGAGAACGTGAGGCCATAAAGAAACAAGTAGACGAAATGCACAGGACCGGGTTGATTGGCGGAACATGGGAGAGGCCTTTGCCCTGCAGTGGGCGTAGACAGGCTGATGATGAGGAGACGAAATGCTAGGCGACGACATCATCAGCCTTCAAAGAGTCCGTAGGCGTCACCCATGGAGTTAGTGAAGAAGAAAGATGGGACCCTACGTTTCTGTGTCGATTATCGTCGCCTGAACAAAATCACGATAAAGGACGTGTACCCTCTCCCACGTATACACAAGCCCTATATCGACTCCACAACGCGAAGTACTTTTCTTCGATGGATCTCAAGACTGGCTACTGGCAAATCGAAGTCGACGAGAGAGACCGAGAAAAGACTGCCTTCATAACACCAGACGGCCGGCCTGTTCGAGTTCAAGGTCATGCCCTTCGGTCTTTGCTCGGCACCTGTGACTTTCCAAAGAGTCATGGATACAGTACTAGCTGGCTTGAAGTGGCAAACTTGCCTTGTTTACTTGGACGACGTCGTTGTGTTTTCCTCGGACTGCGACGAACACCTCCAGCGCCTTCAATCTTTACCACAAGCAATGAAGACCTCCAGGCTCACCCTGTAGCCAGAAAAGTACCGCTTCGCGTACGATGAGCTCTTGCTTTTGGGTCACGTGATCAGCAAGACTGGAGTGTGCCCAGACCCACAGAAAACAGCTGCCATCGCCACATTCCCGCCCCCCACCGACAAGAAGGCCGTGCGCCGATTTCTCGGCTTGTGCGCCTATTACAGACAGCTTTTTCAAATAATTTTCACGGATCGCCAAGCCACTAACTCATCTCACGAAAACTGATGTTGTATTCATGTGGCAAACAGTGCAAGTGAAAGCATTCCATGAACTGAAACGACACCTGCAGACGCCTCCGATACTTGCGCATTTCGACAAATACGCCGATACGGAGATTCACACCGATGCAAGCAGCGTAGGCCTCGGCGCCGTCCTTGTGCAGCGGACGGATGGACTGGAAAGGGTTATCACTTATGCCAGTCGGTCGCTGTCTAAGGCAGAGGCGAACTATTCCACAACAGAAAAAGAGTGCCTCGCCCTCATCTGGGCTACGTCAAAGTTTCGCCCCTACCTCTACAGCAGGCCCTTCAAAGTTGTGAGCGACGATCACGCGTTGCGTTGGCTAGCTAACTTGAAGCACCCTTGAGGTCGCCTCGCACGGTGGAGCCTAAGACTTCAAGAATTCGACATTACCGTCATGTACAAGTTCGGAAGGAAACACTCCGACGCCGACCGTTTTTGTCGTGCCCCCTTGACCCACCACCGCCCGACGACCACGATGATGACAGCTTCTTGGGAGTCATGAGTGACGACGACTTCGCCGAGCGACAGCGAGCCGGCCCGGAATTGAAGGGTCTAGTGGAATACCTCGAGGGCAGGACCATCGTTGTCCCGAAAGTATTCAGGCGAGGATTGGCATCATTTTCCTTGAAAAACAACGCCCTCGTAAAGAAGAACTTCTCTCCGGCCCGAGCCAGCTACCTTATCGTTGTACGTTCGGGACTGCGACCAGATATTCTGCATGCCCTGCACAACGACCTCATGGCTGGACACCTCAGATTTTCCAGCACGCTCGCAAGAGTACAGTAAAAGTACTACTGGCAGCGCCTTGCTGCCGACGTCACTCGCTACGTAAGGAAGTGCCGAGACTGTCAGCGACGGAAGACACCGCCCACAAGACCAGCAGGCCGATCAAACCTCCTCGGCAACCATTCCAGCAGATCGGAATGGACCTCCTGGGGCCGTTCCCAACGTCGATTTACGGAAATAAATGGATCGTCGTGGCTACCGACTACCTCACCCGCTACGCCGAAACAAAAGCCCTGCCCAAAGGCAGTGCCGCTGAGGTAGCCAAGCTCTTCGTTGAGAGCATCGTCCTACGACACGGCGCCCCAGAGGTTATCATCACCGACAGAGGTACGGCGTTTACGGCTGACCTAACTCAGGCGATCTGGAAATACAGACACACAGGCCACGGCCGGACCACCGCGTACCACCCACAGACCAACGGCCTTACCGAGCGTCTAAATAAGACCATCGCCGACATGCTGGCCATGTACGTCGACGTCGAATACAAGACATGGGACGCCATCCTCCCGTACATGACCTTCGCGTACAACACGGCTGTAGAAGTTGTATGACGCCATAAAAGTTGATCTACGGACGGAGCCCGGCAACGACACTCGACGCCATGTCACCAAACGTGACCGACGAGGAAAACATCGACGTGACCGCCTGCCTACAGCGCGCCGAAGAAGCGCGACAGCTCGCCCGCCTACCGATCAAGAGCCAGCAGACGGCTGACAGCCGCCGCTACAACCTTCGACGACGCCTCATGGAATACTAACCCGGTGACCGTGTATGGGTATGGATGCCAATACGCCGAGGGGACAGTGAGAAGCTTCTTCGACGATACTTCGGACCGTACAGTGTACTTCGACGCCTCGGTGCACTCGACTAAGAGGTTGTTCTTGACGGCATTACGAACTCTCAGCGGCGCCGTGTGCGACCTGAAGTCGGCCATGTCGTGTGCCTCAAGCCATATTGCGCGTGTTAGTGAATCTGAAGGCGGCAGTTTTCTTTATTGTTGTACTTACTTGCTTGTGCTCATTCTGTATTGTTCATCCTTGCTTTATTAAAGACGATAGTATTTCTTGGGATACTTAAACGGAGAAATTTTGGCATGTCACTCGATTCAGCCACTCGGCCAAAGTTCAACAACTTGCCAGAGGGCCAGCCATCTTGAACGGCTGACTAGGTTCATACTTGTGTACATTATCGATCAAAAAGCAAACATTACGCATATCTGAGGCGCAACGTCACTAAGTATTAGGTGGTGTGTTCCTTTAATAGAAAATGCATACACACGTAATTTTAAAGACCCTAGCTTCTTAAGCTGCGCTGAAACTTGCCTTACTCCGTGCCCTCTGCACGAGCTCATTGTTGTGTTTCGGTTTCGGTTCTGTATTGCGCTGTAAGAATGCCATGGGTCGCCTCTCTGGCAGTCCTGTTTTACCCAGGCGACGTGTAAATAAAAGAGTGTGTGGAGAGTACTCGTTGAGTGCGGACGTTTCTTCTGCTTCAGCGCTTCGCGCCAAACCGCGTGTTCGGACAGGCTGGCGTCCCCGCCGGTCGCTTTGGTCACCGCCGGTCTTCGCCTGCTGCAGCGCCGGGACTACCAGCCTGCAACACAGCACTCATGTTTCCGGGCGTATTGCCAGATGGCGTCCATATCTCACGCAGCGCCTCTTCTATTGTCTTCAGGCGACATTTGCAGCGAAGAACGCAGATACGCGGCCAATTTTTGTTATTTATTTTTGCATGCATTGGCCACGCCCCCCCCCCCTGTGTTCTATTTTAAGTATCGGGACGATGCTTTTTCAGTGGGGGGTATTGCCACGTACGCTTCTTATTATCAGTTTTGTTCTATTCGGTTTTCGCCCACAAAGACTGTCAGCAACGCTCAGCGCAAACCGCGCCTTAGTGTTCGATAAGCTTCCCGTTTATTGTAGATAGTTTTCTTAAGATTGCGCACAAGACGCGAGCACTCGAGCTTCTTCTAGAACTTGCGCGACAACCAGCGATAACGCTGAAATATTCGACGGCACTTGTATAAATGGCGGCGCGCTTCACCACTGGTCAGTTTTTATCGACGACCGACGCTCTGTTCACCGCTATCAGTGTACAGCTGTAATTTGACTTTTGATTTCCCGGTTAGAAGTTCGGCCAAATAAAGAGTTTCATCTTCGATACACCGACTGCTGCCTTCGTTGACGTCACGACGCCGTGACAATACTGTGCGCACAACATAGCATCTTGCAGGCCGTGGAGGTGCTTGGCAAAGTGCGATGAAGTGACCATAGGATTATCAGGTCTCGAATGCGCCTAGACTTGAATAGGGAACGGAAAAAACTGGTACACAAAAAGCCGATCAAAGAGTTAGCGTTAAGAAGGAAAGTGCAGCAATTCGGGGTCTCGCTCTAACCGATGAAGCAGACCTAGCGTGGACTCAATGAATTATAGCATAACAAATATCAATACACAATGTACAGTATAAGCCAGAAGCATGGCCGTTAGACCAAACATTCGCAGGTATCCCAGGGGACTGTAAAACATCATTAGAAAGCGTCAAAACACGAAAGCCTCGAAAACAATAGAATCAATAAAACTAGCAGAGCTGCTGTAGTCAATGAACAATTGGAAAGTTGCCACCATAAGAAGCTATAATACGGAGAGAACTACACATGCTCTGAACAAAGACAAAAGTGGGCACAGGCGAAAAATCAGAGTACAACATGCGCTAAGACACAGGAAGCTAGTGCCACTACCAATATTGTTAAGATAGTTAAAGTAGCTGAGCAGTTCTACAGAGTCGTGTACAGTAGGTGGGACAACCAGGATGATAATGGAAGAAGTAGAAGTTCGAAGGAATGATACATTTCAGCAGTAACGGTAGAGGACTGAAAGAACTCATCACATAGAACGCAGACAGGAGAGGCCGCTGGTTATTTGGTATCAGGTAGCAGCAGATCTGCTGAAAGCTGATAGGTATTTGGACTGAGTGTTCTAGAAAAGCTCGCCACTGTGCATGAGAAATGTCTCGTGATCATGAGCGTACTACAATCTTGGAAGAAGGCTAAAGTCATCTTTATTCATTTCAAACAGCACGTTAGGGACTTGAAAAAATCAGATTACTGTGTTGAACAAGTGGCGCGAAAGACATGGCCACCAAAAGAAACTGGAAAACCAGGCGATAGCTCATCCGGTCTTCCTGCTCCATCTTCAGTCCTTTTCTTTTTCCCTACTTGTACAAGTATGAATTCCTACAAGCTAGCCCAAATTTCAGTTTTTTTCTACTGACTGTCTACTGCGAACAAGCTTTTTACAAAGGCAATGGCTAACAAATCTAGGACCACCTTAGCATTCAATGAACCGAAAGACCAATGAGCATTTTTTACTGGCTACTCGAGAATGCACCGTAGTCACACCATGAATAAGGTGATAGAGGAATGCGTGGAATATGACCAGCCCGTATATATCTTATTTATTTGGATATACTGCCGTCTCATTGCGAGACATTGCAGGGGCGTGTACCGAAGTTGCTTGTAAATGAGGCATAATATAAAACAAATTAGCATACAAATGAACGCTAAACTGCGTGATTTAACAAGCACATAGAAACATGGCTGATCCCTCCGTCATAGGAATCGGTATAACACGAAAGTGAAACGCGTCTTAACAGAAGTAGTGCTTATTGTGTAGTGGTATATGAGAGCTTGTACAATGTCAATTCGTGTTTGGCCGCTATAGCACCGTTTGATGTAAATGCACCCATGTTGACGGCATGCCTCTATCGCGACGACTAACGCCCATGATTATGATTAAACCTTTGTGGTAGCTGACGTTGTGAACATATATTTGGATACAGCGAATCGTGAATCCCGTGTAAAGATGATATCAACAATCTCATTATCAACACTGGTACCCGGTACGCACGTCTTAAAAGCGTCGTCAATTTAAAACGGCATGGGGTGCGCTTTCTAGCAATGGGTGACTGACGCCTGCGCTCATGCATACACTACTACACACTGCGATTCAGCAACACGGGAGGTTGGGGTTCGTAGCCTGAGCCGCAAACGCGTGCGTCCCGCTGGCCTCTGTCTCGCAGGCGCTGCTCTCGCTCCACCAAGGCCCGACATTCGCCCGTCGAAATCGCGTCCTTTCTGCAACGCGTATTGCAGCAGTTTTGTTAGTCGGTGCTCTCGCAATCGAAGTAGTCGGCTGCGGAGAAATCCCGTTGGTGCATGTGGAAGCTGCACCGACGCACGCTAACACGAAGCGAAAGGCAAAGAACGAACTGCGTCAAGGGTGCCTCGGTGATGCCAGCGCGGACGCACACAAGGACGTTTTAACCATGACCTCCGATATCGCACGCAATCTCGTATAAGCGCTAGTAAATGTCGATCGTGAACCATTGCTTCTTTTCACCTCTCACAGACGGCGGCACCGCCCCGCCCCGCCCCGCCTACCTACATCTCAAACAGAGAGCACCGAGAGCACCGTGCGAAAGATAAAGTGTGAAAGACATAAGGCGCATTCGCGCCGTGTCTTGCAGCTGCCGAGTTAGCTTAGTCTTTAGGGTGTCGGGCACTTGTCGTTGCAGCCGCAACGTCGTGGGTTCGATTCCCAGCGGGGGATCTTTTTCTTGGTTTTTTTCTTTCTCACCCGTTGGCGTCCATTTTATAAACGTCATATCCGTGACGGATGTTCTTGGTGGATGGATGGATGAACAACTTTATTTTAGTCCTTCGGTACGCGCGATTAGCGCGCAGCGGGCCGCTCTTACGTCGGGACAGAGAGGCCTTGCCCCTCCGCCGCGTGGATCCCGGCATAAAACATTTTCCTGTTAAAAAGCAAGTTATACAATTGCGCGCATAACAAATGAACATTGCATCAAATAACGCTTGTTAGATGGTAGAAAAAGACACAAATATACAAAAAGCGCACCGCACATTTAGAACTCGAGCGGTACATGTCGATGAATTTTTTCTGCAAATTGTGCGCCAGGTAACTGTCGAAGTGCGCCGTCAAGACCATTCCAGAGTAACACTGTGGATTGGAAGGATGAGTATTTAAAGTCATTTAAACGTGGGCAGAATGAGACAAGATGAAAGGGGTGATAGCTTCGAGTAGCACGAGTAGGACGCTTCAGAAATGAAGCTGGGGCCGCGATAACGTATTAATCATGTAAGTACAATCTTATGTAGAGTGACAAGGCGTTCGCACTTTCGTCGGTGCGCTAGTGTCTCAAGCGATAGGCCATGTGAATGCGATGAAGGAGAAAAGTGGCGATCGTATCTGCTTTATATATACCTTATGGCTTTCCTTTGCAAAGATTCCAGCTTGGCTACGTCACAAGAAAGTAGAGGGACCAGACAACCAACGCGTACTCCACGATTGGCATTATTAGGGCTTTATATGTAGTTAGTTTGCAGTCCTTGGTAGCATCCTTCAATGCACGGTTTAAGTAGAAAGGCTTGCGAAGGGCCTTCGAGTGAATGCGGTCTATGTGTTTCTGCCATTTTAAATTGTGTGTGAAAGTCACGTCAAGGTATTTAAATTCAGCTACGTGTGTAAGGTTAGTTCCACTGTAACCATAAGAAAAACGTAACGGCTTAACCTTATTGGAGAAAGTAATAGAGACGGTCTTCATTAGATTAGTAGATAGTTGCCAGGAATCGCTCAAGGTACAGAACCTAGAAAAAACCTCACTTATTAGGAACTGGTCACTACTCTTGGAAATTACGGAATATAGACCGCAGTCGTCTGCACAGGCACGTAGTTTAACTGGCGTGTTTTGAATGACCTTCACGACGTCATTAATATAAATACCAAATAAAAGCGGACCCATTACAGAGGCTTGGGGGACACCGGATTTAACTTCAACGGTATTGGACTTTGCTTTGTTAAAACAAACATACTGATGTCTACGATGCAGGTGATCAGCGATCCAAGAAGTCAGTGCGTCACTTTTTATTACCTCACGAAGCCTGAGAAGAAGTTTTTTGTGACAGACCAAGTCAAAAGCTTTGGCGTAGTCTATAAATATAGCGTCCAGCTACCTTGATTATTCAGTACCGAAGCAATGTCATGCAAACACTCGACGAGTTGCGTGGTTGTCGAGTAACCCGGTTGAAAATTGTGCTGGCTGGACGAGATCACAGTATTCTCAGTTAAGTACTTAGCAATGTGTTTGTGTGAAATGTGTTCTAGTAACCTACATGTAGTAGATAACTATGAAATTGGCCTAAGTAAGGAATTATTTGTTTGTTACCGGACTTAAAGACTGGGATGACGTTAGCTGTCTTCCATATGCAAGGAACGGCATACGTCTCAAGTAACTTCCTTAAGATGACAGGTAGCGAGCATTCCACTCAGAGTAACGTTTAAGAAAAATATTAAGAATCTCGTCAGGACTACTGCTTTTGGTTGTGTTAACATTCAACAAACGGTTGTGCACACCTTCATAAGTAAGAACAATGTCGGGGAGTGCTGGGAGGGATGGAGGGTTAAAGGGTGGAGTGGAGCCATCGTCATCGACGAAAACAGATTGAAAAAGTTATTGAACACCTCGGAGATGCAGGAAGGCCCCGAAAAAGGGGTGCCATCAATAAGGAATGACGAAGTGCTAGAATCGTTAGGATTGATTGTTTTGAGAACAGTTGATAGGGTGACGTTATAGCTGAAGTGTTTCGCCTCATACACTTTGGCTTTTAATGTGGTCTTTAGTAATCTTCGAAGACTGACTATGGAATTATATTTGTGACATCGTTTACGAACACGCTTAACACGGCGCGAAAGATGAATGATTTCGCGATTGTACTACGGATGACGTCCGTTGCGCTTCACACATTTTTTAGGATTATGACTAGTCAGGGCTGGGCAGTATCGCGATACAAGAGTATCGCGAAGAGTAGTTTTGCGGTGAACAACGTTGCACTCTTTGAGGATGGCTTCGACGACTTCCGACAGGAAGACACGGCCTCGATCGCTGAGCAGCTCCTGGGGTGGACCGTGGCGCAGCATGAACCGGTGGAGCAGAAAGGAGGCTACATCGCGCGCTGTAGCCGCTGGGAGGGCGGCAGTTTCGGCGTATCGCGTAAGGTGGTCTACAGCGACGATGGCCCAGCGGTTACCAGCCGACGTCAGAGGAAGTGGCCCATACAAATCGATGCCAACGCGCCCGAACGGCCGGTCAGGGCAAGGTAAAGGCTGTAGACCTGCTGGTGACTGGTGTGTTGAAGCTTTGCGGCGCTGACAATCGATGCAGGAGCGAACGAACTTCTGCACGTAGCGGTACATCCCTCGCCAAAAGTACCGTTGGCGAATGCGGTGGTATGTTTTCGATACCCCAGAGTGCGCACACTGCGGATCAGCGTGGAACGATTCGCATATGTCCGAACGGAGACTGCGGGGTATTACTAGTAGCCACTGGCGGCCGTCGGCGTTGTAATTGCGTCGGTGAAGGAGGTCGTCGCGAATGGCGAAATGATGGGCTTGACGACGCAACGCGCGAGTGGATGGTGTTGCCGATGGATCAGTGAGCAAGTCTATCAGTGAAGCGATCCACTGATCCTTGCGCTGTTCAGTAGCGATGGTGTGAATGTCGATGGAAGAAACGGAATTGTGAGACATTGAGCTGTGGGTATTGTCGTCAGGCAAGGGGGAGCGCGAGAGTGCGTCGGCGTCAGCATGCTGGCGTCCGTTGCGGTACAGCACGCGGATGTCGTAGTCCTGTAGGCGAAGTGCCCAGCGGGCGAGGCGGCCTGATGGATCCTTCAATGATGACAGCCAGCATAGTGCATGGTGGTCGGTGATGACATCAAATGGGCGACCATACAAATAAGGTCGAAACTTCGTAAGGGCCCAGATAATCGCCAGGCATTCCTTTTCGGTGACGGTGTAATTGGTCTCGGCTTTTGTAAGCGTGCGACTTGCATATGCCACGACATATTCAGGGAACCCTGGCTTGCGCTGCGCAAGGACAGCGCCAAGGCCAACACCGCTGGCGTCTGTGTGTACCTCTGTAGGAGCCGTAGGGTCGTAGTGGCGTAGTATGGGAGGCGACGTCAACAAACGACGGAGCTTCGCGAAAGCTTCGTCGCACTCTGACGACCACGAATTGAGCGACTCATTACTTCCGAGGAGCTTCGTCAGCGGCGATATGATAGTCGCGAAGTTTCGAATGAAGCGCCGAAAGTAGGAACACAGTCCTACGAAACTGCGCAGTTCCTTGACGGACGCAGGTTTGGGGAACTCGGTCACGGCCCGAAGCTTGGCTGGATCGGGGAGAATACCGTCCTTGGACACGACGTAACCGAGTATTGTCAGCTGCCGTGCTGCAAATCGGCACTTCTTTAGATTTAGTTGCAGACCGGCCTCACTCAAACGCGTCAAAACATGCCGCAGGCGTTGAAGGTGCGTGGAGAAGTCCGGAGCGAAAACAACGACGTCGTCGAGGTAGCATAAGCATGTGTGCCATTTCAGGTTGCGCAGAACGGTATCCATCATGCGCTCAAAGGTGGCGGGCGCATTACACAGCCCAAACAGCATGACGTTGAATTCGTACAAGCCGTCGGGCGTGACAAAGGCGGTCTTCGGTCGAGCGTCATCAGCCATAGGTACTTGCCAGTACCCTGAGCGCAAATCAAGAGATGAAAAGAATTCTGCGCCTTGCAGGCTGTCAATCGCGTCGTCTATTCGCGGTAGTGGATACACGTCCTTGCGAGTGATCTTGTTAAGTCGTCGGTAATCCACACAGAACCGCACAGAACCGTCCTTCTTCGCCACAAGAACGACAGGAGACGCCCAGGGGCTGTTAGAAGGTCGAATAACATCGCGGCGAAGCATCTCGTCGACTTGCTCGTTGATTACACGGCGTTCTGTGGGAGATACGCGATATGGACGTTGCCGTAGTGGCGGCTGGGTGCCAGTGTCGATGCGATGCGTAACGGCGGACGTGCGGCCGAGAGAAGTTTGAGCGACATCGAAAGAAGAGCGAAATTCTTCCAACAGGCCCAGAAGCTGGGAACGCTGGACTGGCGTAAGGTTGTCAGCAATGGAAGAACCAAATACATCAGCGGGTGATGAACCAGACGTGGAAACAGCACCGAGCGTACTGGAACTGTGGCAGTGCATTTCATCTGGTTCGTCCATAACTTGTGCGTCTTCGAGGGGTTCCACGCTACCGAGACATTCCCCTCGCACCAACGTGACACTGTACGGGAATGGATTGATGACAAAAATAGAGGTGCTGCCCTGAGTGACTTGCACGGTCGCGAAAGGCACCAGCAAGCCTTTCCTCGTGCAAACACGGTCCGATGGCGAGAGGAGTGCAACGGTGTCGGAAAGACTTGCGCAGTAGACTGACACCGCCGTTGACGAGTTTGCAGGCACCTTGGTGTCGTCTTTGACATGTACCTTGCCCGCAGCCGATGAATTGTCTGCCGGCGTCCAATCAGGGAACGGTGAGAGCTCTATTTCGGCTGGTGCGCAATGAATGACGGCGTCGTGGAGGGAGAGAAAATCCCATCCTAGTATGACGTCGTGAGAGCAGGCAGGAATTATGATCAATTCGACGGCGTACAGAGCATCCTGAATAATGACGCGGGCGGTGCACACCGCTGTAGGGTGAATACTTTGGGCGCTGGCTGTACGGAGGGAGAGACCAGAAAGTGGCGTCGTCACTTTTCGCAGTAATCGGCAAAGTTTGGCGTCCATGACGGATACGGCGGCTCCAGTGTCGATAAGGGCAGATGCGCGAACACCGTCCACAAACACGTCTATCACGTTCGATGGGCTTCGCTGAGGGCTTTCGCAGTTCGATAGCGTCGCAGCCCTTGCCTCGTGGACTGCGACGACTAGTTTTCCTGGTCACGTGAGACCGGACGTGGCCGCATAGGCGACAGTGAGCGACGTCGTGGAGACGGTGACCGGCGGGTAGATGTTGCGGCGCGGGACGTCGGTGACATAGGCGGCGCTTGGTCATAATAAGGTTGGCTTGATTGACTGGGCAGGGCTGATGCGACCCGAGGCGGCTCCATGCGATTGCAGTAGCGTGCGACGTGACCGGCGCAACCGCACGCGAAGCAGATGGGGCGGTTGTCGGAAGTGCGCCAGCGGTTCGCGGGTCGCATCCATGTCGCAGAACGGGACGGACGAGACGGCTGCTGATATGAGGGCATTGTGGGCAGGTGTCGGCGCCTGGGGACGACGTCGACGTACGTAGGCGGCACAGCCGCGTCGAAGGCCTGGGGTCCGACGACGGCTTCGGCGTAACTTCGCGGTGCAGCCACAGGAATCGCTGGGGGCGGCCTGGCTACAGCTTGCGCGTAGCTTAGTGGCGCATGCACTGGAGGCGGTTGGTGGTATTCAGGAATGACCTATGCGATTTCCTGCTGAATCGCTTGGCGGAGAGGAGGCAGGAGGGTAGTGGGCAGCTGGTCAACACGCTGCGGTGGAGCGAAAGCCAGTAGAGAGATCTGGCGGGCAATTTCCTTACGCACGAACGACTTGATTTCGGCGAGCAAGGTGGAGTGGTCGGAAATGGCCGACAAGCCCGCGAGATCAGCATCGCGTGATGGCGGTCGACGGGTCATCAAGCGCTGCCGGCGCAGCTCCTCGTAGCTTTGGCACAGCGTGATGACCTCTGCCACTGTGCGAGGGTTTTTGGCCAGCAGCATGGTGAAGGCATCGTCGTCGATGCCTTTCATAAGATTCCTGATTCTGTCAGGCTCCGGCATGCTCGCGCCGGCTTTTTTGCACAAGTCAAGGATGTCTTCAATGTAGCTCGTGAACGATTCACCAGCCTGTTGTGCCCGTTCACGCAACCGCTGTTCGGCTTGCAGCTTACGGACGGCAGGGCGGCCAAACACGTCGACGATGGCGGTCTTGAAATCGGACCACGTCGGGAAGTCGGATGCATGGTTGTTGTACCACATGCCTGCCACACCCGCGAGGTAGAAAACCAAGTTGCTCAGCTTGCCCGCTTCGTCCCATTTATTGGGAACACTCACCCGTTCGTAAATCGCGAGCCAGTCCTCCACGTCGGTGCCATCCGCGCCGGTGAAGATAGGAGGGTCGCGGATGCGGGGGACACCGGGACAAGCGGTCGGAGCAGGTGGCGGCGTTTGCTGAGCGGCGTCTTGCGGCATGGTAGATGGCACGGTACGGGATCGAAGCACCAGGGGCATCGAATGGTGACCGAAGTTGTGGTGACGGTACAGCACTCTCCACCACTTTGTTAAGACGTTTATTGACGGCGAGATTGATGGCGACGATGCACAACGACAGAGCGCAGACTCGCAGACCCTCACGAGCACGAGCACGAGGGGCGTGCTCTCAGGGAATGGGCAAAGACGGTGACCCACTAGGAGGCGCTTGAGAGGACGACCCATTAGAGCGTTCCAATGCTTCTCTACAAAATAAATAAATGAAATGAAAGTTTCAATGCGGTGGAACTTTATTTACAACATTATGCTGCACTTATAAATGCGTTTGCGGAGTATGAGCATCCTTGACATAAAAAATTATTCCAGTAATATTATTCCTGTATCTGTATTCCTGAATACTTTTTTCGTCTTATTGTGAAAGTATCTCTGAAATATCCCGTTACGGTAAAGTAAAATATACCTCAGTATCTGTATTTTAGGCTTCCAGTCCATGTATTTCGATATCTGTATTCCGGAATACTTTTCCGAGTATCTCTGCCCAGCCCTGTGACTAGTGATACAGTTGTGAACAATACCATGAAACATGCTGAACAGAGAGTCAACGTCACACTGGAAACCACAAAGCAAAAAATCGTCGTACGTAGAAGCAAGCAAGTTCATAATAGACGCGTCATCGGCTTTGGTAAAGTTTGGTACGTATTTATATACCGGATTTTTTGCTTCACATGTAACATTCACACTAGCAATCACCGCCTTGTGACCTGACAAGCCTTAAATGACGTAGCGCTGTTGTTCATTACAGTCAAGCTCGTCATTTACAAAAACAAGGTCTAAGACAATATTCTCGCGAGTTAGGTAGTTAACAAGTTGGGTCATACCTAAACATAAGGACATCTCGATAATCGATTCGCAAAGCTGTCTATCAAGACCAGTTGACTTCAGTGATTGCCAGTCGATATGCGGGAGATTAAAATCACCAGCTAATACCAGTTTCCCTTTGCGTAACCTGTGCTGTGCTATGTAATTTCTTACAAGGTTAAAATGTCAGTATTCATATCAGGGGGCGTAAATTGTGCCTAACGCAACAGCTAAAGTTTGTGGGGAACCCTCGATAATCACCAGATCACCACCCTCGCCTATGTCAGTACCGGCAGTGACAAGGCACAGCAGCGAGGGCCACTACGCATGCGCCCGGATGTAGACCACCTTCATAAGCGGGCACGGAGAGCTGTCCAGGGGGAGTGCTCGGCGAACTTGCTTGAGGTGTGCGTGTGTGCGCGGCGTGCGGCCTGCCGCGGCCAAGGTTAGCGGGACCGGCGCGGAAGTTGTGCGTCGAACTTGATATTAAGGTGGTGGTCCCACTCCGGCGAACCCCCCTCCGCATTTTACGCATTGTTTGCGGACGCACTGTGCTCTCTGCGCTTGACAAATAAATATTAATTGTAATAATTCAGAAAGCTTATGATCTCCGCTTTCTAATGGCACCTGGTGTTAATGCCTGTTCGGAAGCGTTACCTAATAGCAATGAAAATAGTGTGAACAACAAAAGGTATTTTCGTTGTACAAGCCTCCGTTGTACTGCCAGTACGGCGAAACTGTTCAACATAACAAGATCAAAATTACCGTGCCTTTAGAAGAAGTGCTATTTAAGGTTTCTATGAAGAGACATTTGCCATAAAATAATTAGTAATTTATTTACGCTCCAATGAAAATGGGCAAAATATTAAAAGTTTTTGTGAGAATATCTTTTTTACTTTTCAAAGCAGAACAATAATATTTAGTGGCTACGTAGACTACATTACACTTATTTTCCATGCGAAGTTGCTTTGTGTTCTGACGAAAACTTGATGAATTATTATTGTGTCAATGCGGCAGTTTATGGCTGTACTTGGTCACGCATTACCGATGAAGCGACAAAACTATACAAGCTGATACTGTGAACTTCTACATAATGAAGAAGCAAGGCCCTTTCTATGATTCTATGAAAAGAAAATCCCTTTATCTTTATTAGGGAACCTGCAAGACAGCAGTGAATTTACGTAATTTTCCTGCTGACCAGTCCCGTAGAAACTCGCTTTTTTTTCTTTTAGACGCTAATTGCGAACGAGTATTGCACATTAGTAGATGCATATTGTGTCTTTTATCTACTTGTGCTCACTAACTTGACAACTCTGTGCTTCAAACAAAATATTTTCAATGAATCGTAAGTCTCACAGGCGTTTTTTGGTGGTAGCTCCATCTATGAAATGAAACATCAAGTTGCTTTATGCGAGTTCAAGCGTTCGCCAAAAGTGGCGCAATTAAACATAATAAAACGGGTAGAACAGGCATGAATTATATCTCCAGGCCTCATAGTTTGCTTCACTAGCTAAGTCTAGTCGCCGCGCGTAACAAACACCAACCGTAAAAGGAGGAGGGCTTAGTGATAAACCCTTTCCACTCGCCCCACGTCAGCAGGTGGGGCGGTCTCATCAAGCGGCAAATGGTTTCGGTATGCAGGAACATTGCGCGTTCGTCACGCGTTCTTAGAACCAGTGTTCCCCGGCACGTCTTTAGTAATGTGCATCTCTTTGTGGTTCTGCTGCTCGTGTTTTGCACGTTCCTTTGAGTGTTTTCGTGCCTGTGAGGTTCGAAATTGTGAAAGGAAGGACGCTGACATGCCGTGTGAATGATACGTATGTAGCGCCGCTTCAAAGGGGACACGATGGTGAACGTATGAAAGCTTGTCATTGCCGGAATTTTCAAAGTATGCCTGTCGAGCACTGTGCCGACAACTTCCACTGACCAATAGTGGTAAGTTGTACCCAATCAGGTAATTACATCCTAGTTGCAACGATGCGACAGAAGCGAGACTTTGTTGAAGATGCAGAACGTTCTAGTCAACGTGGCAGAATATTCAATGTACGGGACCCTGGAAAAGTTATATTGTGCTTTGTGAAAAGACGCACTCAGTTCGGATAAGACGATCACTGTCTTTGCCACTAATGAGCGCTACGGTGTCAGGAAACAGTTCGACTGAGGAGGACTACTCTACCTAGTGATAACGCTGTTGCGCACTGCTACTTTGTCGTAAAGCGGCTTGCTGCGTAGCCAGAACTACTACTAATGATCGGATAACAACTAGTTCGTAGCAAAGTACAAGGCGGACAGTGCAATGTCTGGTCAACGAAGAATAACCTGATTTAGACGCACGTGAGAGTGGCCACATGAACAAAATAGTGCCGATACATATGCTACTGACGAACATTTTGTTGAAAAACTTTTGCGGCAACCTAAATGGAAAACTTGTCCTGCCTAAACCGCCTGTTAGTCTTGTGATTCCTGGGATTACGAAGAAGTCCCTAGGTTCACCAATTGGCCTCAAACAATTGACCCTACATCACATTTATACAGCGTACGGCGGCACCATGCACGTGTACACCGATGGATCTACCACGCTATGTACCTCTGCTGCAGCCTTTGTCATCCCATAAATGGTTATAGCTCGACGGTACAAAATAGACCACAAGGCCACATCAACTGCCGCAGAGCTTGTTGCTATCCGGGAAGCAATAAGATTCATTTCTGGAGAGCAACCTCGTACATGGACAATATTCTGCGATGCGAAACCCGCTTTGCAAACCATTAATTGCGTCATTAGACAAGGTCCATACTATATTTTAGCCATAGAAATTATAGGGCTTCTTCACGTTGCTTCAACAAATGGCCACCTCATCACCTTCCAATGGATTCCTGCCCACTGCGGCATAATGGAAAACGAAGACGCAGACGCCGAAGCTAAAGGAGCCTTGACCAGTGGCCCTGAAGTGCGCACTGCGTTTTCACGGCCAGACACGAACGCCCTGCTTCGGTACGTAATGCGTGACCTCACACTTGAGCACTGGGCCAAACCGGAGGGACGACACCGGCGATTACACAAATGGGACCCCGAAATGAGGTTCTGTATGCCTCGTAAATTAAAACGACACAACACAAGTATGATTCACCGAATTCTTCTTGGTGTGGCCTTCACAAGACGTTATGCACATATCATCGGCTGCAGTGACACCGGTCCCAACTGTGATCATTGTCAAGTGCCAGAAACACTTGAGCACATATTTTGTACCTGCCCAGTATACGCACGCGAACGACAGAAACTGATTTCCTCGACTGAAGGAGTGCATAGTAGGCCATTAACTGATGAGGTTGTGTTGGGCCCATGGCCTGACGCCAACAGCACAACGGTGGTCATAAGAGCGGTTGCAGCTTTCCTACAAGCCACTGGACTGGATGCGCGGCTATAGCACTGCACCACCTAGACGGGACTGTACATACTCACCTCTCTTACTTACCATCGTCATCCATCATTCTTTTTTCTCCCCTTTCCCACCCCCGGTGTAGAGTAGCAGGCTAGAGCATAATATCGCTCAGGCCGACCTCTCTGCCTTTCTATAAACAAACCTCTCTCTCCCTCTCTTTTGTCGATGGTGCAAGGTAAATGTAAATGGTAGCGAAGCTTCCATAGAAGCCCATACGTTCAGAAAATGGCTGCTCATCAGCTGCTCATGGGGCTTGGCGCCATCTGTGTGAGGAGGGAACACTTCCGGCGGAACAAAAATAAAGCGGATGTGACGCAATATCCGGTAAAAAAGTGACGTCATTTTGTTGGCACTAGCGCGAAATTTGACCTCAAAATATTTTTCCTAGGCCCCTGATCACTAAGGACTCGCGCTACAGCGAGCCGGCAAGCCCTTGGCGAATGCGCTTGAAGCCAACGCTAGCTAAACTAGTATCGACCCGTGAATAAACAGCCGTGTTTAAGTGTACCGTCGTGGAATTCGCCTTGGTTTTACCAGGAAACTTTATTCTCTGAGCTTTTATTCTGCGTTCGTGTGATCTTCCACAGCGTGAATAACGTAGGCAGCAGCGTACATCTCATATTTGCAGCGTTGCTTATTTGCTTCGCACATGCGCAGGGGACTTAAAGAGCGCATTGCATGCGTGCTTCAGTTCTAACGAGAAGAAATGACGCCTGGTCACGCCAAAATAATGATATTTCAGTTTTATTCAATGGTCACAATAAAGCAATTTAACACACCCTACACAATGAGCAACAAATGTCATAAGTACAAAAGGTGCGTACACTACGTGCACTATGTTTTGCCTTTTGTTCCGATAAATTAACCTTACGTGTAACGTATCAAGACATGCGAATTGTAGCGATCGTAGCGCGACAGATAACTTAGCGATCTGCTCACCGATAACCGGAAATATAGTAGGCACCGCATGTTCACGAAGGAAACCGGGCAGCAGGAATACTCATCCATGAAAATCCAGCAAGCACACTACTCCGAACCGTTGCCCCGGTGTCTTATCTAGAAGAGAGGGCTCGCCAGGCGTACGCGTGTTGCTATTGCATCCTTGGAACACCACATCGTTTCCGCTAGTACCGAGGAAAGCGTTCGGCGTGAAATGTTAGCCGCCTCGTGCCGTTGTCCGTTGAACACCGTAGCCAACACGTTCACCAATGATGAAACGCACATCGCAACTTCGCGCACACAAAAATCAAATTCTCACCACAATAATTCACAGCACGCATGCAAGTGCGAAACACCAGCACACCTGAGGGGGTGTGTCGCCGCAGGACGAACAAGGTAAATGTAAATGGTAGCGAAGCTTCCATAGAAGCCCATACGTTCAGAAAATGGCTGCTCATCAGGTGCTCATGGGGCTTAGCGCCATCTGTGTGAGGAGGGAACTCTTCCGGCGGAACAAAAAATAAAGCGGATGTGACGCAATATCCGGTAAAAAGTGACGTCATTTTGTTGGCACTAGCGCGAAATTTGACCTCAAAATATTTTTCTTAGGCCCGAGATCGCTAAGGACTCGCGCTACGGCGAGCCGGCAAGCCCTTGGCGAATGCGCTTGAAGCCAACGCTAGCTAAACTAATGTCGACCCGTGACTAAACAGCGGTGTTTAAGTGTACCGTCGTGGAATTCTCCTTAGTCTTACCAGGAAATTTATTCTCTGAGCTTTTATTCTGCTTTCGCGTCATCTTCCACAGCGTGAATAAAGTAGGCAAATGCGTATTTCTTGTGTTTGCAGCGATGCTTATTTGCTTCGCACATGCGCAGGGGACTTAAAGAGCGCATTGCATGTGTGCTTCAGTTCTGACGAGAAGGAATGACGCATGGTCACGCCAAAATAATGATTTTTCAGTTTTATTCAATGATTACAATAACGCAATTTAACACACCCTACACAATGAGCAACAAATGTCATAAGCACAAAAAGTGCGTACACTACGTGCACTATGTTTCGCCTTTTGTTCCGATAAAATAACCTTACGTGTAGCGTATGAAGACATTCGAGTTGTAGTGATTGTAGCGCGACAGATAACTTAGCGATCTGCTCACCGATAACAGGAAATATAGCAGGCACCGCGTGTTCACGAAGGAAACCGGGTAGCAGGAATGCTGATCCATGAAAATCCAGCAAGTACACTACTCCGAACCGTTGCCCCGGTGTCTTATCTAGAAGAGAGGGCTCGCCAGGCGTACGCGTGTTGCTATTGCATCCTTGGAAGACCACATCGTTTCCGCGAGTACCGAAGAAAGCGTTGGGCGTGAAATGTTAGCCGCCTCGTGCCGTTGTCCGTTGAACACCGTAGCCAACACGATCACCAACCATGAAACGCACCTCGCAACTTCGCGCACACCAAAATCAAATTCTCACCACAATAATTCACAGAACGCATGGAAGTGCGAAACACCAGAACACCTGAGGGAGCGTGTCGCCGCAGACGAACTTACGAGCGCACCTTTCCATGCACCGCAAGGGCTGCACTGAATGACAATGACGTGCGCCTCCCTTCAGGGGGCGCTAAGAAAAAGGTTTTTCCTAAGAATTAAACACTGTCGTACATTCTTGGCACATTGCGCCTACATAATATTGTTGGGGAAATAAATGTAATTTGTAAGACATAAAGATTGCTTTACGTTTGAATAAAACTTGGTTTTTCGCTATTAGTGTTTGTTCCCTCCAAACATAGTCGCGCTTCAATCGCAGCACCCATAACTCCCCTTGCTGGTGTCGTTGGCAATAGGTTCTGAACCGTTTTTCGCCCGAAGCTTCGCGACCTATTTGAATCGACCTTGGGACGAACATTACGCGCGCCTTTCCGAACACTACAAGGACTGCGTCGCAGAGCAATGGCATGTGTCATTCTTTAGAGGGCGCTAATAAGAAGATTTTTGATAATGCATATACATTTTCATGAATTCTTTGTACACTGGATCTAAATAAATGTTATTCTGAAATAAATCTCGGTCATAAAATATAAATATTATTTTGTTGTTGAATGAAATTAGGTTTTTTGTTATTAGTGTTTGTTCCCACCACACCTAGTCGCGCTTCAATCGCTACTCCCATAACTCCCCATGCTGATGTCGATGACAATAGGATCTGAACCGCTTTTCGCCCGAAGCTTCGCGACCTATTTGGATAGACCTTGGATGGTGCCTGTAAGTCAAAATAAAGGAAAACCACAGCTTTCCACAACAAATAAGTGTATTCATGCTTTTATAGAACAAGCATAAATAAAAACTGGATTACATGACCGGTCATGTAAGCCCCCAAGGCGACCCTGTCCAGCTCTGACCCAGTGCAGCAACAAGCCCTGGTCGACCGTCGTGCCCGGGCGGCGGCAAGAGCCAATGGTCTTCCGGACTAGGAGGCCCACCCCCAATAGCGACTTATTTCTACCAATAAATGTTTTATTCTCTCCCTCCCAAGGGGGGGGGGGGGGCACCCAGCCCCCTCGTGTGCACGCCTACGCTGGCCGATGTACCTATACTCAGTTTCATACAATATATGCAACGCTGTGGAAGCTATACAAGTTCAGTCAGCAGTATGTGTGACTACGCGCGTCTTGCGCCTGGCTTTCATCGTTGTAAACGCTCGTTCGAGACGACCACGAACGCGCCTGCACAGCGTCGCGAAAGGTTACAAATGAGAACAAAGAGACGAAAATAACGGGGTGTCTTACCCTCCAACGCACAAACCATCTTGGTTTATTACTGTTCCCAAGAGAAAAAAAATCTTGCCTCACATGGAAAAATCATTGTCTTCTTCCTCACGCAAACGTATTCATTGTCAGACGTCTCGCTGGCAGAAGCATGTGTTCTAGGAGGTTCTAACTCCGGTAATTAGTGGTAGCCATGCGTTCAACTGATCATCAAGATGTACTTTATTTTGGTAACCGTTTATTGCAGTTTGAGAGGATGAAATTTCGCAGATAACTCTCGAATTATAATTTGCTGAAATCTGTCTGTCCATTTTTTCTCCTCCAATTGTAATAAGCAAAAGCACCCCCCCCCCCTCACACACTCACACAAAAGACATGCGCTCGCGCGATGCTATAAAAGTCACTGGCACGGTCGCTAAAATGAACCAAAATGATTGTTTTAGTAGCGGCCGTGCAATAGACCGATGTCACCGAGCATACTGCGCATGCGCCAGCTCGACGACGACTGACCGGCCGCCATCTTAGTTGTAGTTCTCGGAGCGCTTGTGCCGCTGCGGTTTGCAGGACTCTCCGATCAACTTGCGCCGTGTGAAGAAAATCGACTTCGATCAACATCGCATGTGCTTGACATTACTACTCAGACCTTCTAGGTAAGTGTTTCAACGAAGCTTATTCTTTCTTACAGCGTAGTTTGTAAAATATCACGCTATATTGCACAGCTGCAGCGGCCGGATCGGCTCGGCATAAACCGACGAGCCGGCGTGGTCTTTCCGTGCATTTATTCTGAAACAGAGAGGTTTGTGACCCTGAGCTGGTCGTCAGTTAACGTTTAGATTATGTAAGTGGTGTAGTCAACGTAAGGCAATGTAAAGGTAGTTGCCAAAGGCTGTATGGGCCGCTTCGCGGAAGTGAGAAGCATCGCGCTGATCGTATTTCGCTGCATTAGCGACGGGCATTTGCTAAACACATTCCGAATGTGGTGCAGTTGGAGCTTTCCGAGCACTGAAAAACCGAGCAGTAAAGACGCACGGAAGTGCAGGCCCGATATGTTGTCTCTGTGTTGCGCGCTCGATTCTGCCGTTCTTGTAATGCGCCCTTAGCGGTCAGCTGATCCCGCCGATTACGCGCGCCTACGTACCGTCGCTCTGACCACCACCCAGGCGATACGCAACAAGGAGAAATATAGGAAATGGAAAGGCTGCTTTACATATTAGATTATCGTGACGCGCAGCCGAGAACGCCTGTGTAGTGGGTGACGAAATGCCGATTTGTCTAGTTCGCTATCATGCAGCCGTCTCTGCTGCATCGGTCATCATGGGTAGCTAGCCACTGACTGGCATGTGCTAAGAAAAATTTGTGGCTCGCCCAAGCACTTGAAATTTTACGGAGCTGTAGTTCGTGCCGCGTTCGTGCTGCATCGGTTATCATGGGTAGCTAGCCACTGATGGGCATGTGCTTTAAGGGCTAAGAAAAATTCGTCGCTCACGGAAAAACGTGCTCGCCCAAGCACTTGAAATTTTACGGAACCGTAGTTCGTGCCGCGTTCGTGCTGCATCATCATTCCTTTTGCATTGATGGTTATTGTGTATGGATAGTTTGTTGCTAGCACTTTCCAAAACGCAGCTACGTTTTCAGTGGAGCTTTGTTTGTGGAAGACGACCAAGTTAGCACTTCAAGCAGCATATGGCTGTGGGAGCTAGCTGCATGTGTGCTGGTCCTCATAGTGTGGTCATCTAAGAGTACGGTTGAAACAGTAAGAATAATCACGCCATATAAACCTTTGGCTTATGAAATTTTATTATATGACAAGCTCATAAAAGTGTGGTAGCACTTGGCAATGGTAGGTTGCAGCATGCTAAATATTGTTTTGTCGCAGGCCTGTATATCGTGATCATGGCATGTAGACCTATAACCGACAACCAGGAAAAGTGGACCAGTCAGACAAAGTCACTGAACCCATTCTTTGGAAAAGAACACATCTATAGGTATGTACAACATTGTGTTAAAGTGGAACCAATTTATAAATAAGCCGAGACATGGGTTAAAGTTTGTTTTTCAGTGCGTCCCCTTGCCAGAACACATAAGTAACCTTTCTTAGGGTGATTATGTCACCACAAAATGTTTGTTGACAAATAACACCTATGAAATTTCTCCTTCGAGCATGTTGAGGAGCAAAATTATGACATGGCAATGAATGTAGAAATAATCTGAGCCTTTCGGAACAATAACGAAAATATGAAATAGTATGTGCCAACTTCTTGAATGCCACGGGGCTTTTAAGACAGACAGCATTCGTCAACTTTCAGCTCTTGCACGCAGCAGCTTGACTTAAATGACATTAAATTTTCAGCAAGCACATCCACAGAGTGGTATAAACATCTGCATGACACATATCATTACCTATTTATTTATTTGGACCTGTTGTAGCATCACAAGGACATTTTTTCAGGGAGGTTACAGAGTAACAAACACCTGTATACAAAAAGTGCAGTGCAAGAATCTAATATTTTACTACAAAGATGAAAAAAAAGGGATGACGAATAGGAAGGATTTGAACACAAACACAACTGGAAGCACAGAAAGAAAAAAACAACTACATAATAAACCTACAAAAAGGGGCAGGTCATGAAAGCATCCGGCAAACAGTCAGTGTGTGCAACATAAAACTGCACCTACACACTGCAAAATAATAAGCTTGCTTAACGAGTGAGTGCTCCAAATCTGCTGGACATGCCAGGTAATGTCCTGTCATGTAGTACCAGAATGTGTCGCAAACTATGGGAGGCCTACTATCAGCAAACAGTGTCTGACACATGCGCATGATTCCACTTAATCCTTCAGCATTCCTCAAAAATGTGATAGAGTTCATACAGGCACGTGGAAACCTGCCAGCACACTGCGAGTTCGGAGTAAGCCAGTTAAGTCTGTGACATAATAAAAAATCCTCACACTGGTCTTTTCTCATTTACTGAAGCGCTGCTGCGTCAAATGCTGACGTTTCAGACATTCTCAAGGATTGAGCTTTCACTCTGACAGAAATTGTTTGCCTTCTGTGTTCCCAGTTTGCTTTTAGTGTATTCTAGACATAGGTCGGCAAACTCACTCATGAGTCAGCTCAGTCCAACTCTCTCAGACTCAGATTGAGCCGTGAGTCTGAGTTTGAGTGAGTCCGGGGGAGTAAAATTTTCGTGAGTGTGAGTACGAGTGAGTCCGGTTGGGAAAAAAAATTTCGTGTGTGAGTGAGTCCAGTTCAGGAAAAATTTTGGCAAGCCTCAGCCTGAGGGAGCCCTAAGCGCAATATATAAATTGTGAGTGAGTCTGAGTGAGCTCACGTTTTTTGCCGACCTATGATTGCAGATATATAGCTGTGTTTGCAGTGTTGAGCTGCGGGTAGGTGCTTGTCCTTGGTCAGTAGCTTGTTATCGCTTATGCTTTACCAGCTGGATTGATTCATTAACTCAGTTGTTCAGCACAGTACACTGTGACAAAAGGCAGAGAGAGAGAGATACTGTTTTATGAAGCTTGAGGGGTCATTTACCACACAATTATAATCTTTCAGAACAGTTTTTGAACTCCAGTTATAAGTTGCAATTCCATAAAAATGGTATTATTCATTTTATTTATCTTTCCAGGTGTACATCTGCACTCAATAAGTTGCACACTATATGCTGACATTATAATATTTCATGCAGGTACATAGAAAGCAAAGGTGCTCAAAAACATCGTGATGCCGGGATACGCCTCTTCACTTCAGGACATTTGCAGAAGCTGCAGTTTTTGGAAGGCAGTGGTGCAGAGACCGTTGTACGTGCAGAAGTGCTAGCTTCCATGACTACTAGGACCCTGTACAAGGCATCCATCAAGTTGTATAAATGTGATGGTGAGGTAGTTTCGGGGAGCTGCACCTGCGTTGCAGGCAAAGGTGCAGTGTGCAAGCACATCTGCTGTGTCTTGTATGGTTTAATGTACATTGCACAGCATGATCTGGCATCTGTGCCAGACTCTCTCTCGTGCACAGAGACAGAACGACAGTGGTATCACCCCAGAGACCCCAGGAAGGTCACGGAAGATTTTGAGAATGTAGTCTTTTCCAAGGACACCTGCGACAGGATCAGCTGTGCACCAGAACGACACCAAAAGCGAATTCAGTATTCATCTTTGAAAGCAGACAGAAAGGTGATGAAAACACCCAGCCTGATAAACTTGCATGGCAATCTTAAGAAATGCGGCCTCGACTGCTTTGCCGACATTCTTGAGGCAAACGACTTCTTGCCCGTGAGAATTGCAGAAACAGCAAATTGTGCTGAAGAAGACAAAGCAATGCCGAAACGATGGCTTGATGCTGTAAAAGCTGGAAGTGCAGTCCAGTACACAGTTAATGACGTGAATGCTGTGGAGAATGCCACAAGGCTACAGAGTGGATCACCCATGTGGCATCATTACCGGAAAGGAATTATGACTGCATCATCGGTGCATAGAGTGTACACATGGGTGAATAGCACGTGCAAAAGAAAGATGGGGCCCCATGATGTGCGCTCTCTGCTAAGCACTATCATGGTTAAGAAAGTGCGTGCTACTTATGCCATGAAGCGGGGCCTTTTATGCAAAGACAGCGCAAGGAAGGCCTTCCTTGAAAAAAATAAACAGCACGTGGACATCGACGTGAGGCAGTGTGGTCTTTTTTTATGCCGCAGCCATCCTTTCCTTGGGGCAAGCCCAGACGGAATCGCTACATGCAGTTGTTGTGCACCACGCCTTTTGGAGATCAAAAGCCCCATGAGAATTGATGCATTTTGCAAGAATGAACTGCGTGGTGGATGCCTCAAAGCCAGCAGCAGGTATTTTACCCAGGTGCAGACACAAATGGGGGTTACCGGTCTGAAGAGTTGTGTCCTCTTCGTGTACAGTGAAGAAAAGTGTGTGCAAGTTCCTGTACATTTTGATGAGGCATTCTTCACTGAGCTGGTGAAGTGCTGCAAGTTTTTTGCTGACCAGTACCTGGTGCCTTATTTCTCTGGAAATTGGCAGCTTTCTTAATCAGTGTAAATTTACTGTTCCTCTTTGTCATCCCTTTCTGCATGATTTATATTCTGCTGGTGTATGATGTACTATGCGTAATCTCACTTTAATGATGTGTGCAGAAAATTATCTTCGGTACTAATATATCCCATGTATCATGTATCTGGCCGAGGAGTGGCACAAAGCTGCTACATAGCAGCTCTCTATCTGTAATAATAATAAGTGTTGGGGCTTAACGTCCCAAAACCACGATATGATTATGAGACACGCCGTAGTGGAGCTCTCTGGAAATTTCGGCCACCTGGGGTTCTTCAACGTGCACCGAAATCTAAGTACACAGGCCTCAGGCATTTTCGCCTCCATAGAAAATGCATTGTGTAACAACACAAGAAACTGCGAACATGCATCGTTCAAGCTGGTTTATGCGAGGAATACCCCAATGACGTTCAGTGCAATGTGGCCAAATGTCGCCAACAAAGCCAATCTTGATCTCGCAATTTATCTACAAATGAGCCAAAGAAGCAAGACTGCTTGCCCTCCTGCATATCAAGACCCAACAAAGGATTGACACTCATTGCTTCAATCTTCAACGATGCCACAAGGACTACCAACTGGTTTGGATTATGGACCTCGATACGACATAGCGAGAACCATCTGTGATGGTACTTAGGACCTTGCGATGTACGTGGACACATTGGTGTACTGGAATATGATGTCATGCTTGGTGGCATGACGCAAGAACTGTTCCTGCGTGCTACCTGAAGTTTGCCATCTGCTGCAGCCCATGCGATTATTTATTTTTATGTGACCTGCTCATGTTACCACTGCTCAGCACAAAGCATGTGTCTTGCCACTATCTCTGTACTGCAAGTGTTTTTTGCCTGCACTGTGAATAATATATTGTCTCACCACGATTGCACCTCGATAAACAACTCATTCTGTACTGGTTTGATTGTTTGTGTCTTCACCGACACAACCACGTGAACAGTAATTTTGTTTGAAAGAAAAACCGTAGAAAAAGCTTTATTCCTAACTGTTAAAGGTCAAACGTGTCTTCGCTTCGAGCGCCTAAGAATGGTTTTGTCTTTCTTTAAAGTTTCAAGATGTTGAGACACTTACACTAGCAGCAACGTTTGGAGAAAGCAATGAAACTGTACATAGGAGAGTATTCACTTTATTATTCAGAGGGCATTAACGTATAATTTACAAGAGGTGGACAGAAACAAAGTAAACACAGTTATCTTTACTGGCATAGTTCAAGCAGCTCATGAGCACAGAGGGAGACTGTTGGATCATGTGTGGGAACACTGATAATTTAATTGTACGCTGAAATTCTTTCATATGGCAGCCACTGGTTGAACATATATCAAAAGTTATCACACATGTGCGTAACGTGCATAACAGTGTGTAAACCTTTCCTGCAATCAACAGTGCAAGGACATATTGATACATTAATGCAAGACATCACTTAGGCAACGAAAAGTCACTGAACATCATTGCTGACAGTCTCTTGAAAGTGCTGGCCACTGTGCCATCACTTTCACAAAACAAGCACATACATCACTTTCCTTCTAGCGCATACTCTTGTTTGATCATGCAGAAGTATTCAGATGTCTGAATGAAAAAGTGCTAGCTAACTGAAAACGTGAGGTTAGGACATGAGTGCTAATCTCGCATATTAATAAATACAGTAAAATCTTGTTAATTTGAAAGCCATTAATTCAGAAAATCGGATAATTCAGGCGCGCTCTCTGGTCCCGGCCAGCATGAGTGTTGTTTAATGGAATCAAACCCTCCTTAATTCGGTCATAATTGGCCGCAACCCGTTTAATTCGGACGATTCTCAAAGTGCACCCCACACGAAGCACCACAATCGTGTGGTGCAAAGGAGCGACAACAGTGTTCGCAGGCAACCGAAACGAGGTGGTGCAATCTGCATCACTACTGCCATCAGCGTGAACCGTATGGGAACGTTTCCAGTTAATTTTGAGTTAGCACGTTTCGGGTTAGTGAAGACAGGAAGGTCGTGAGCCGCGGTTACAATGTAGACAAGGTCACAAGTGGCGAAAATTACTGCTTTTAAACTGCTCTTATGAAAAGTAAGTGCAGGATTTACTTATTCTTCAAGAAAATAGAAGTGTATTGACATTACACACACTTAATTTTTTTCTTGATACTTTCGAAAGTTCAGAATTTAGTTAATTCGGATATTTTTTTCGGTCCTGTGAGACATGAATCAACAAGCTTTTGCTGTACAAATTTTTACGGGAAGATCAAGGAGCAGAGACGCACACAATGCAGCCACTGAAACAAGAGTTTGGCATTAACTTTTGACAATGTCTAAATTTTCCTGACCATCTCAAAAAGCAGTTTTTCTAGTGTTCAGCTGGGTGTAGTTTTCAGCAAAGGTGAATCAATGAAGTTAGACAACAGGGCACAGATCTGCCACACTTTGTTGAGTTGTTCAGCCATACTGTTTGGGAAAATCTGTGATAGTATTCTGAAGGTTTTCACCCTCCTGATGACTCTCTCAACGTGTATTCGCACGCTTGCGATTCGTCTTGTTTCCTCTTCGTCTTTTTCTGACAGCTGCGGCCGTCCACCCATAAAAGGAGGAATGTTGAGACCTAACGAACGTGTCTTACATTCATCTGCAATAGTGAATCCTCTATCGGCCATGATGCTGCGCCCAGGAGTGAATTTATCTAAGATTCCACAGTGATTGGTCAAGGCCTTGTCCGACAAACGGCCAGGTGCGAGGTCCGAGACAAATGTCACAAATCCGTTGGGGCTGCAAACAATCAGTCCCTTGGCGGTATTGTGCTTCTTGTACAACGAATACGTCTCACTTTGAACGCGAAAAGATGACGGCGTTTCAATGAAGATCTCTGTGCAGTCGAGGATACCGTCCACGGTGTTGAATCCCTTGGAAAGGAAGGCTTGTGGGCGATACTTGTCACACAGATCTGGTGGCATCCATGTGGGCACCTGCATCCTGCGATAAAAAAAAAAAGCTTCTTCATTCCACAGAACCATGTTTGTGTGGACAACACCATGGCAAAATATAAAGCATCAAAAGTACTCAATGTGAGAAGCGACAACATGCAACTCTCCCGAACTGCTGCTCTTGTGAACAGAGCTCGGAAAGTCAGTCTACATTTTCATTTTGAAGCAGTGCAACAAATAGGCACAGAGAAGTGAAGACACGAGTGCCGACACTTGTACAATAAACTCACAGGGTTACTTACGGTTCAAGTATTCACTGTGCATACTTGAATACAAAATGATGCTTATTGTTTATGGCGTTTTTGCAACAAGCTTTGTTTCCCAAATAATTAGTATATTGGCACATATCCATTTCGTATATAATTTTGTAAAATTTTTCATTAACGCTCCAGTTAAGAGAGGACTGGTGTCATCCCTTCTTTATACATTTGTGGTCCGCCTCGGTGGTACAGTGGCTATGGTGCTCGGCAGCTGACCCAAAGGTCGCGAGTTCGATCCCGGCCGCGACGGTCGCTTCGGTGGAGGCGAAATGGTTGAGGCCTGTGTACTGTGTGATGTCAGTGCATGTTAAAGAACACCAGATGGCCAAAATTTCTGGAACCCTCTACTACGGTCTCTCATAACCATATCGTGGTTTTGGGACGTAAAACCCCAGATATTATTATTATTGTACATTTGTGACACTGCTACGTCATTACACTTGCATGATTACATCCTTATTTTCAGTTGACGTTGTGCATAAACTTGTTTGCGGTGTCACGTTTTTATTTATTAAACTTATTTGCATTGAGGAAAGAAATACTCTACTGCATCGCAGCACAAAAATAATGACTTACATGAACCAATATGACAGCAAAAGCTCACAAGTAACGCCCTTCCCACAATTGCCAACCAGCCGCTGTGAACGGCATGCATGTTATTCTTAAGTCACATTTTCAATATTTCTGTCCACTGCCATGCAAATGAGACACAAATTATTTTCTGCTGAAAAGAATACATCTAAATCGAGGCGTTCTTCCTACCTTCTTCATGCGATCAGACATATGGATCTATGGAATTAGCAACTGGCTTATCCATAGAGCTAGATTCTGTAGGCATGACACCTTTCCCTTCCAACTTGAACTCTCGTATTCTTTCTCTGAGAAAACCAGTCCAATCTCTGGATGATTTGACAACCAAGATCAAGGCAGTTTCACTCATTGTGTATAGGCACAACAAGTCCAAGCTTCATTCGAAGAGCACCACGCATGGTGATCATGGTGCCCGCGCAAAACTCGTTGCAGCCACCGGCTAACCGTGGTGTCAACCAGCAGCCATACGCTCAGGTGTTCCCTTTAACAGTGTATTGCTGTGTACACGTATTGTGTAGCTGAAATAGCCCACATACACTGTTTAGTTGGCAATATTGTATTGCAGGCTGAAATCTATCGTATTCTCACAACACATCTTGAAAGTGCCTACGAGTATCAATAACTTCAGACATTCCGTTAGGTTGTACCGCACCATGGACTAGACTTTTTCTCGCATCAATGTGAAAATAGGCGTCTTTTTATACAAATAACGTAGTAACGATGATTATGTGACTGTCAAATTAAAAGAGTTTTTGCATACCTGGCGTAGCTTGTTGTGTAGGAAGTCAAGCCAGGTTACCCATAGGCGGGACACCGTGCTCTCCGACACATCAAACCTGTAAATGAAGAGAGACTTCCACAATGTTCTGTCTTGTATCATATTAAAACAATGCAAGAAGCAGCTAGAAGATGGAGAGTTGAAGTGACGGGCACTTGTATGAAAATTGAAGAGCCCCTAAACTATCCCCGTTATTTTTTTAACATTTCAAGTAAATGCATGCATCGAATTCGGAATGTCACAATCATCGGTATCAAACACAGCAGTACCATGTGCCGCAGGTGCACCACAAAATAAAAATAAACAATGCAGTGTTCCTCTCTGGGTCATTCGCCATTCCCAGCATTGGTTGCGACGTCACCAGGAGAACCTGGTCACGTCAACAGCAGAGAGAGCCTGTTTGTCTGCCTGCAAGTATGTGTCCTCCCTGCTTATCCTCCTTGCTGAACAAGTAGGAACCATCAGCCAAGAGAAGAGATGAGCCAATGTGCGGGGTGTAGTGAAGGAAAGAGTGAAACGAGCGAGGGCAGCATTTAGATATCAAACACGTTTAACTCCACTATTACAGCATTACTTCAAAACATTCTCAAAGGAACATGTTCGCTGTAGTCTCATGCGCAACTGCAACAACACAACTAAATTTCAACCTCTGTGTGGATTAGGAGTCCTTTAACTAGTGCCATGGGAGGCACTTGTCGTTCAGGGCAGCAGCTATAGGAAAAAGTCACTTTGTCGAAAAACTAAACTCCAATAATATTCCTTGTTAAGTCCTATCCTTGCATTATAGCATGATAGTTTACATGTGCATGTTGTAAGTATTATAAATTACTGCAAAAGTTACAATGATGAGAAAACATGTTGCATTTCCTTTGCACCTAAGGAATACCACTTCATTTAGAGAACATGTATATTTGAATAACAGCAGAGAGGTTGACAGTCAACAATAGGGTTAGCTCACCTGAATGCAAGGTCAGCTCCGTCAAGTCCCAGCCGAAGCCTCATAAGCACAATTATTAACTGTGTCTTGAGCGGCAGCAGAAACTTTCTGTCTTCATTTGCAGTTCCTTTCATATTCCAAAATTGCAGGCTGTTCACGTCGTCTTCTAACAGCGACCAAAATGCCTCCAAATGCAGGCGTGATGCGAATCCAGTATAGTAGCGCAGTCTCTTTTCGTTCTGAGCCAAGACATCGTATTCAAACTCTGTTCTTTTTGTTTTGGAGGCCTTTCTGAGGCAACCACTCAAACGTGATATTTCAAGCACCAAACATCTGTTCTTTTGCTGAAGGCGGTTATACAGCCTTGCTGAATCTGCATTAGCCTTTGTTTTCTCCTCTAACTCCTTCTTCAATGCAGTAATTACTGCTTTAGCTTTTTCTAGTTCCTGCTCAAGATGGTGAATGGATTCTTGCTGCCTCTTTAGCAGATCATTTTCATTGTGCTCATGATATGTATATGAGTGTTCTTCGAATGTATCACAAGCAGTGTTCTCAGTGGCACTGCACAAGTCGGTGCTGTTTTCATCATTTGATGTTTCCTCGCTGTGTGGCTGTTGCACTTCAACACGGTTGGCAGGTAGAGTGCGCTGCAACAGTGGAAAGTAAAGAAAAAATCTCATTACATAATGAATAGATATTTAAACAGCTATAGCACTTGAAAATTCCTTTAATGGGAAAACTCTGCCACAGCAAATCATCCTTCTCCAAGGTGTATAGAAAAAGTAGCAGAAATTCGTGTCAACACACTGGTGTAATGAATAAATAATCTATTTGTCACAACGTACTCTATCAGCTGCTACGTTTAAATTATGTGCATGCTGAGTGATGCCTTGCCATAAAAAATGGACTTTCATACCTTCACTTGAATTTGTCGACGCTTCTTTATAATTTTTTGCTTAAGGGGAAAGACTGTCGGTACCCGAACCATATACGTTTTCTTCCCTCCTTCGAAGTGTTCGCCGCAAACTCTGTGGCCTGTTGTGGGCACGAACTTTGAGAACCTGCAAAAAATGTCGTATTTTTTGTCCTTTTGTGGTAAGGTGGTGCAGTGGCATAAATCATGGGGGGTTCTGACACCCCTTGTGTTCGGGCATGCCTTACAAGTGCCTCCCAAAGCACTTTCAAAGAGCAGAAACAAAGTACAAAAGTGGAAGCTGCTTTCTCTTTCAAAAAGCACTGAAGAGTACGAACTTTCCAAAATGTTACGGGGTGCTCCTGATGTGTTGCAAATGTTTATTATGATTGGCTTTAAATTAAAAAGTAAGTAAACAGTTGACGGTAAGTAAATGTTGACAGTTTGGCGGAAGCCGCTGATGATAAATTATGAATCTGATTGCCAGGCTATGGTTATGTTAATTATAAATAAGTCATCCCAAACATAATGACCCTTTACAATGCAAGAAAGTTTCCAGGAGTGAATCGTGGGAATCTACTATTAACAGGTATACATGCTGGGGAATGAAGCTGAAACGTTTGTTCACCGAGCTCCCCCCCCCCCCCCCCCCATAAAAAAAAGTACGATTTTTCTGGATTTGCGCCACTAGCGTGGTGGGTGGAAGTTTGTGGAGCGGATTTCTGACCAGCGACTCGCTCCACGATTTGCCTAACGTGACCGTCATCAACATGCACTGCGCCGAGTAGGTGATCCCGGTGATAGTGTACGCAAGAGATCGTAAATGATCAAGTGTAGGCTAAAATCAAGTTTAAAAAATATCGTCACAAATTATTACGAAACATTTGCGATATGGGCATGCTGACAGGCTTTGTCTGTTATATGCGCGATCAATACAACACCCTGAAACAGCCCCTGCCATAGCACTGATGCCCAATGAAACGCGCATGCCATAATCGCATCAATATTATTAGTCCCGCGTTCCGGATAAACACGCCGCACAAGCGTTTCGAACGCCGCACGCGCTCTCCTGTTTTGTAAATGTACAGCACCTGATACGATTATTCTTTATATAAATATACGCGCGATGAAATAGCTTTTTCAGCATAGGAAGTTCGGAAGACGCCGGCCGACATGGCCGGACTGTATCGCGGCTGTGACATGAAGATATCTGCGCTTACCGTGGAAAATACACTTTTAGACGTGCCTCGCTACACTTTATTTTGTGTCAAGTCGATCGGCTAATCTGAACTGAGTAAGTTAAATGCCCTAACGCAGCAAAAAACACAACAAAAGACAGACTTACTTGCCACGCTGTCCAGCTCTGTTGATACGCTGCAGCCAAAGCTGCCGAAGCTTCGTCTCTTTCGGGAACTCGTAAAATCCGAGGCCCTTTCGTTTCGAACTGTTGTTGAAGCATCCAGGAACACAACATGTGAATCCACCCATCTCGGAAAATAAATGAAAGTTAAAATAAATCTCACTGCGGTGCGGCCCGCCGCAGCAACGAATACACGGGCGCGCGGACGGATGACTACAACTACCGGCATGCATCACGGCAGCGGTGGCGTAGTGAAACTAGCTGGTGAGATTGGTCTATTCCACTGAAACGCTGCGAAGCGTTTGATTGATGTTTTGTTCAATACTATTTCACTGAGGCACATTATATTATGTGAGTGAGTGCGTTAGTGAGAGCGTAGCGCGTGCGTGTGGGTGAGAGCGTGTGTGTGTGCGTGTGTGAGTGCACGCTGTTGTACGCACCAGTGTGCGTGTGTGTGCGTGTTTTTTTTCTTTTGTTCTCAAGTGATTGTATTTAGACGCTGCGCTGTCCTTTCTCAAGGACTGCAATAGGAAGCGAGCGTTTGTCCTTACAAACTGGGGCACTTATCGTCATGTCGTTGAAACGACGCCAACAGTTGGCCCCGATTGTAGGTGAAAGACGCCGTCCGCGTTTGTGCTCCTTGCTTTTTGTCGGCCGATTTCCGTCACCTAGCGCGACATATAACATATAAAACACGCGCGAGGCGACGCTGACCATACGTGCGCGCGCAATTTTCTCGCTTTCTGCAAACGTGGATGAGTGGCGTCGTCTGTTGTAGTTTTTCGAGCTATTGGCAAGATGGTGGTAGTGGAACCGCCACCTTAATCCGGTTATTGTGTTTTGCCCCTGTTGCCATAACGTTACAGTTCTTACTAATAAATTGTTTTCTTAAGTTATCCCGACGTCGACGAACAGCCCATTTCTTGGAGTAGACACCGAACCCAACAACTGGTGCCCAACGTGAAATCGGCCCCGTCTACTGCCAGCGATAATGGAGGCCGCACTTCAAATGCTGCTGCGCGGCGAGGGGACACGCTGAGTCCGCTAGCTACTTAGCAGCGAGGGGCGTGGCGATCCCAATCATCGGCGTTGGAAGAGGGCTGCTGCGCTCGTTTGGGCAACCGGGCACACCGGCGCAAGAGGAGCCCGAGGTCGAGGGGGTAGACGTCGCGAAAAAGGACTATGCCGACGGCGGTGACGCGGGAATGAACCAGGGCGAGTACGACTCAAAGAGAGACGACGGGAAGGCCACCGGGGAAGAGAACGTTTGGCTGCAACAGAGGGGGGAGACACCACCGACGAGGCCGAACCGGCCTTGGTGATGCTGGCCGACGACAACGTCGACTTGAACACGGGCGTGGTCGCGACGATGCAGGGGGACCTAGCCGCCGCAACGTCGTGTGTGCCGACGTCGACACCTGTCACTGCTTCCGACTCGAGCCCGGACGGCAGACCAGAACAAGGCTCTCGTCAAGACACGGCGCCTCCGGTCGGTCAAGAAATGGTGATGAATTACAAGCCAGAGAACAACATCAAGGACGGCGGTGACGCGGAGGACGACCTGGCCGTCTCGACGAAGAACGAGGGCGGAGATACGTCTGCACCAGCCGAAGATGCCGGCGGTGGCACAGTGGCCACAAAAATAGCTGCAGCTGTTTTGGAGGCCAAGAAAGATGCCGCTGAAGCCGGCAATGCCACGACCAAAAGGACCACGGCGCCAGCGACAAGGGCTGCCGGCACGTCTACTAATGCGAGGCTCAACGCAGCAGCAGACGAGGAGCCCGTGAGCAACCTGTGGGGCAGTGGGATGGCCAAAGCCAAGCAAGCAGCCGACGTGAAGGCGCTGTTTAGCAAGCGCGGTAAGGTGGTGTCCGCCAAGTTCGGCACTATCGACAACGCACGCAGTTTCGGCTTCCGAACAGTGAGCACCGCCGAGGATGCGGACAACTACATTCAGCGCTGGCACCTCACCGAAGTGAGCGTACAAATGCTCTTCGTCCAGCGCACGAAGCACGAGACCAGTGGTGCCCGGCTCGAGCCACAGCCTAAAACCGAGACCGGAGGTGCTGCGTAGGGCACCGCCAACACCGAGGACGTCGTCAAGAGAGGCGGTGAGGCGACGCCTTCTTTGGAGAGGGGGAATGTGTGGGGAACCCTCGATAATCACCAGATCACCACCCTCGCCTATGTCAGCGCCAGCAGTGACAAGGCACAGCAGCGAGGGCCACTGCGCATGCGCCCGGGTGTAGACCACCTTCATAAGCGGGCACGGAGAACTGTCAAGGGGAAGTGCTCGACGAACTTGCTTGAGGTGTGCGTGTGTGCGCGGCGTGCGGTCTGCCGCAGCCAAGGTTAGCGGGACCGGCGCGGAAGTTGTGCGTCGAACTTGATGGTAATCTGGTTATTGTGTTTTGCCCCTGTTGCCATAACGTTACAGTTCTTACTAATAAATTGTTGTCTTACGTTATCCCGACGTCGACGAACGGCCCATTTCTTGGAGTAGACACCGAACCCAACAAGTTCCGACCATGATTTTGCACCATAGTGACTCAGTAACTGGCAGGTCGGGCAGAAGGAAGAAATCAATGCCGTTCTTTAAAAAATCGCTACGCCACCCCCACGACCACCAGTTCTGTCCTTTTTTGTACACTGTAATTTTTAGGCAAAGCTTCGCTGTCTAGTATTGCGTCGTGTAAGCAGGTTTCCGTCACGCAGATTACAGTCGGATTGTGCGATTCAACGAGCCATTTGAAGTCTACGACCTTATTGACCAGACTTCTTGCGTTAACATTCAATACTGTGAGCTGCTCATCAGGAGGCAGTCCAACAGTGCGTGACGATCCGGAGGCCTTCAGAATACGGCGCTTCGAATCATTCCATTTGTAGCGAACGTTATCGATAACCAAAGTATCAAAACGCAGCTGAGCTGATTTCGCGCCATTTCTTAAGTCAGTCGAATGCTGCCATAGATTTCTGCACAGGAGGCGGACATGGGCCGAGAAATCTTCGTTTATGAATATGTTAGTGTTCTTGAGTTTCCGATAATTTTTCCGTATTTCTAGTTTAAGCCTGTAGTCAAGCAATTTTATTATTGCAGGACGTCCTTTGTCCTGCCTTCGAGCGCCGAGTCTATGGCAGCGCTCTGTAGCTTCGCAGTGAAAACGCAGTTTATCTGACAGTACGCTAGTGACAGGGGCTAGTGGAGTGTCCGGGGTATCCTGTGGTGGTTCAAGCAGGCCATGAATGATGAAGTTATTCCTTCTTGATCTGTTCTCCAGGTCGTCATTTTTCGTATCTAGTTTCTCTATTGTGCTCTCTAGGGTAATTACGGTCTGCTCGAGTTCATGCAGGCATTGGGCTGGGCCTTTGCTGGTGGAAGCAAGAGACTAATTTGGTCAAGCGGTCGTCGAATGATGAAACCTTGGCAGATAGGGCAGCTATGTCTTCACCAATGCGAGCCTGCACAGCTAACAGTTCAGTTAACAGTTTTTTGGTGTTTGGCCCGGGGTTCAACTCAATATCACCTGCGAGAAACAACCGTTTTCTCAAAGAGTGTAAAAAACATAACAGCAAAGACAGGGAACGGGCAGGGTCCGGCAGCAATACAACAAGCGATCATCGCTTCTATAATATTTGTAGTCATATGCATTGCCTACCTGCAAGACGAAAAAGACGTAACTGCAGCAACCGCATGCCATGCCGATGCCGGACCCTCTGAAGAGCAGAGCGCTTGTGCAGGGTCTTTTAAACTGTGGCAGGACAGTCGAGGTTCCGGTTGATCCAGGAAATGCGCAGGAGCACCAACTTGACGAGGTCAGAAGGCCGGGGCGCAATGCAGACGGGCACTCGAAGCATAGCAGCGATGTGCACGTGTCCATGGGCGCGTGTGAAGAGCAATGAAGACCAGGTGATAAACTGCGCAGGCACCAGACAGGTCCATCATCTCCGACGAATTTGCTACCATCGAAAATAGCGGCGATTTGCAAGATGAAAAGGACGTAGCTGCAGCAACTTAATGTCATGCCACTGCCGGACCCACTGTTAATGTGTTACGTGAAAGCATTTGATTCAGTTGAAATTTGAGCAGCAATGCAGATATTACGAAATCAAGGTGCAGACGAGCAACAGGTGAACATACTTGATGAAATGTGCAGCGGCTCGAGAGCCATCATAGTCCTTTATAACGAAGGCAATAGCGCAGGCAGTAAACGTCCAGGGCAATGAAGGCATAGGGAAGACCTTAAAGAAAGGTGTAAGGCAGGCATATGCGATCTCTCCATTGTTTTTCACTGCGTGCTTACAAAATGGTTTGAGAGTGTAATTTTTTTGGCCTAAATAGAAAGCAGTTAAAGTAGATTAAAAATAACCTTTTCCGTCGGTGGCATAGGGTGATTTTTATGTTGCTTTGACTTCTCCCACCGACGTAAACGGTGATTTTTAGTGCAGTTTCGTTTCAATATCGGTCGAAATGATTACGCTACAATAAAAAATGGCAAAAAACAAATAATGTCTCCAGTGCTTTCTTTGGCTTAATGATATTTTGGTTTCATTAGATGTGCCCAACAAAGAAATGATCCCATCCAACAATTCTCCTTCTGTCGTGCATTGGCACCTTTAAAACTATTCTCCATTCCATTTTCATTACGGGACACAAACACCGTTGTATATACACTCCTCCGCAAAAATGCTCCGGCATATTGGTCTTTACCAAGTCATCGTCACAGCCTACTTAATGAACTCGATCGAGACATGCACGTCAGAATACCGCCAACCATAAAAAACGCCAGGCCTGCGCTGAAACCGCAGCACAGTCACAGCGAAAGCTGGAAGAGCGGCGTTTCTAGAGCCCATTAAGCTCTCTTGGGGCTACAATACAAGTACACTAGAAAGGTACCCACTACGTCATAAATGACAATTTTTGTGAAGTTGGGAAGCACCTACTAAGCCATTATTCGTCATTCTACGGAGAAGCGAGGCACCAGCTACAGGTCTGTAAGGCATTATGTGCACTTTGTTGACGCGACGACTGATGAAGATGAAGAATTATGGCTCAGCCCTTTGTAATGGGTTGGAATCTTTAAACGGCACACCAGTTATGTAATTTGCATTGGGTGACGCCCGGTCGCTATTTCCCTCTCCCGTCATGCTATATAACATACGTTGACGCGGGAGAGAGACGGGGGGGGGGGGGGGGCGAAGAACTCTACTGTGACCCCGAGGAAATGGATCATGCGTTTATGGGCTTCCTTGACAACCAATACAAGTGCACTTGCGAGGAACCCACTACGCTATAAATCATTGTAGTTTTACTGAGACCCCGAGGAAGTGGATCATGCGTTTATGGGCTTTCTTGGCAACCAATACAAGTGGACTTGCGAGGAACCCACTACGCTATAAATCATTGTAATTTTTGAGAAGTAGGGCAGCCGGCACTGTGCCATTTTTCGTCATTCTACGGAGAGCGTTGGTACCTGCTAAACCCATGTAAGGCATTATGCGCACTTTGTTGACGCTGTGCCTGATGACGATGAAGAATTATGGCAGAGTCCTTTGTAATGGGTTGGAAGCATTCAACAACCTACTCGTTGCGCAATTCGCATTGTGTGACGCCTGGTTACAGAATTCGCGTTGTGCGACACTTGGTGCTTATTTTACTCTTCTACCACGCTATATTGCATATGCTAATGTGGTTCCTTCCCGACATGAAGCCTGTATAGGACCTTTTTGCGAAACAGTTTCAAGCACCGGCATGGCTCAGGGGTTGAATACTGGGCTCCCACGCAGAGGGCCCAGGTTCGAACCTCGTTCCATTCTGGAATTTTTTTCTTATTTCGTTTTTTTTCTTATTTCGAGCAATACTGGTTACGGACACCGGCGGCGGCGGCAGCGGCGGCAGCGGCGGCGGCGGCGGTGGCGGCGGCGGTGGCGGCGGCGGACAACTACGGCGCCAAAAACGGCCGGTGAAATGATCTCATAACAGCTTTCGTTGTAAAATGTGCAGTAGAAGCCTAATACACAGATTCGGCTGTGCAGATAGCCCGAATTGCGTCGTATGCGGCATTCTTGAGACTAGAGAACACCTCTTGTGCTTCTGCGCGCGATATATCACGAAAAGAAATCCGATGGCCACCGTCTTGTAAAATCTACGAAACAAGTTTCAGAAAAAGTTCTGTTGGGACCACCACCGCTTCATCAGTGCGATATTCTGAAAGCGCTGAACAAGTTTTCGCGCGAGACAGAATTCGACAAGAGACTGTAAATACTTTCTGGACAATCAAGGTTTTGCTTCATCGCCACCTTCCTCCTCATCCTCATCAACACCTTCTCTCTGCTCTCTTTCCCACCCACTCCCCTTTCCTAACGCTGGGTAGCAGGCCAGAAGATTGATTCAGGCCGACCTCTCAGCTTTTCTGCCACAATAAACCTTTCTCTCTCTACAAAGCGTGTCTAATGCAAATGTAGTTGCGAAGTGTCAAATACGTGTCCCTAAGGCAAGACGCGCACCTTCGCACCTGCACACTTTTTTGGAGTCGGGGTGCTGATGAAGGTTAATTATGCGTGAGTTCTTTATCATAGTACACCTTCAATGAACCCACTCCTTGGGCTATTATGGTAGCGTGATACCGGGGGGCGATTCCACGCTTCGACGACGCAATATTAAGTGGGTTAGCTCAACTCTTTGGCCTTCACGCCGCCTGTATAGATTTCCTTCCGAAAGAGCTACAGCCACTGGCGTGGTTCTCTGGTAGAACACCTAGGGGCCACTAAGATGTCCTGGGTAAAGCCCCTGAAACTTCGTAAAGTAGCGACACTTTCCTCCTCCGCTCGCGTTCCTCCTCGTTCTCCTCTCCTTCGCACTCTCTTTTCGAGCATGGCGCCACCTACCTTGCTCCCGCGTAGCAGACGACGCTTCGCAAAGAGAGCGCGCGCTTGCCAGGCGGCGCGCGTTAAGCTTTCGCACTAGCCGTCTAGCTATTGGTATCCTTTTTTTTAAATTATATTGTGTTTAGGAGATGTTAGGACGCGTTTGTAAAGGACATGCGTAATGTTGAACGTTAATGTCCCGCTCTACATGAAGCCTTCCGAAACTTATACATTGTATACGTCATCCTCGCGAGGCGAATTCGTCGTGCATACCAATGACGCACTGAGGCTGCCAGTACGCACTAGAGGTAGCCGTTCCGAAGTATCGGTTGGGTAAATATAGTTAACGCCGCTATACGTGCCTGTATTATGTAGCACTGTACACTGCAGTATAAAAGGGGGCGTATTTGAGGCAACTCTTTCCCACAAAACGATATCCAGCATTTGGCTCGCTTGTTTTTTTTTTCTTTTTCGCCAAATCTCTGCGTGCTAAGAGGCGTATGCCTGTCCCGAAACAATAACCATCAATCTCGCGTGTCTTTCCTTGCATTATCGCCGGGCGCACCGTACTTCCAGGCACGAATGGCGTGCGTGTTATTAAACAGCACCTTGATAGGAAAGCGGCGAGCGCCGAGTTTTCAAGAAAGGAAGCGCAAACTAGCCAGACGACGGTTGTTGGTGAGGGGCAAGAAGACTCCACAAAGGATACGGACAGTTTTTAGAGTGCAAGAAACACATGGGCAATGGGTGTTGGCGGTATTATGCTAGTTAAAGAGTGGCGACTAATATTTATTTAGAAAATGACTGTCAGTTCAAGCAGCAGCTCGGAGCTTCATTGAAAGAAGAATGCGCCAGAAGGCGTACATCATTTCCAGTCAAGACAGCGTTGGTTAATTCGTTAAGAGATTAGACGCACCAACCATAGTGCGCAAGTGCGCCTCGTAGACGTACTTGACATACGAACTATACTCGCTGCTCAATGAACGAGCAAGCGAAAGAATAAACTAGCCAGCTGCCACCGTAAACGTTTCCTTCGCGAGAGCTCCACTCGCGGATAATAATATCATCTGGGGTTTTACGTCCCAATACCACGATATGATTATGAGAGACGCCGTAGTGGAGGGCTCGGGAAATTTTGACCATCTGATGTTCTTTAACGAGCATTGACATCTCACGGCACACTGGCCTCAAGCTATTCGCCTCCATCGAAATGTGACCGCCGCGGTCGGTCGCGACCTTCGGGTCAGCAGCCGAGCACCATAACCTCTGCTCCACCCCGGCGGAAAGCCACTCTCGGATATAAACCTCCACACGAAATTGCACGTAAACCTTCGCGCTAAATAACACGTGTACGTGAGGTTCCTAAACGATGAACGCACCCTGCGACTCGGTTGGGCACGCACGCTTTGCCTACCTACCTTCTATCGCAAGTCCACCGGCGGATCTGTCGACGTACAAGAGCCAGAGAAAGCTCTTTGCTCCAGGAAAAAAAAAACAAAACAAAAACAACCGAGCACGCAACAAAAACAAACAGAGAGTACCACTCCTAATGTGAGTTTTCACACTGCGGCTTTGTTTCTTCAAAAGAACTGCGCCGAATCTAAGAAGTTTCGCAATCACATTTTCGATCGTCAGTCGGCGTGCCTCCGTAGTCGGCGTGCCATGCTAGTCGCGCAAACCAATACCGCTACTCAAACCAGTAGGTGCATCACGTCAAGCAGAAAACCTAACCATATATTCTTGAAAAAAAAAACACTGAGTACAGACCCCGCAGAAGCAGCAATAAAACGTGTGAGGAATAGCGACGTACTGCACAATTAACTGACACCTGTCTACGGCGTTATAGCACGCAGCTATTTGCGCGAACCTCGACGAGTACTTATAGAGGGAGGACAGCAACTTACCTCGCACAGTCGCGTCGAAAGCGTAGGTCGAAAGTTCTATCTTCCGATTCGGTGTAACCAAGCCTTCCTTCGCAACTCGTTGCGCTTCCCGGACGGTTTTTGCCTTCGCCTTATTTGTTTTGGCATCCGAAAGCGCAGCAGAAGCCCATGGCAACCAACCGCGACGTCGGTCTTGTGTGCAAGGTATCACAGAGCACAACGCACGCGGTATGGAAAGTGCGTATCCATAGAACACGTGCGCTGAGAACCAGCGAGCCCGCACTTCGAGAGCAAAGATGGCAGTCGCTCGCGACTGTAAACAAACGAACGCGGCGCGCTGTCCCACGTGACGGCAGTTGGCCAATGCCGACGCGGCGTCCGCCTCGGAGAGGGCAGAGGAGGGAGAAAAGAGAGGAGGCGCGCTTTTATGCACGTATGTCGCTACTTTACGAAGTTTCAGGGACTTTAGTCCTGGGTTGGATTCCAGTCTGAACCCATAGTTTATTTGCACCCATCGTGATCTGTGACACAGGCTCTTTATTGTTCTCGCGTAAGAACTGCGACTGCGTTTACACCATGCGCTGGCACTTAGGGTACTGCGTAAGATTCGGTAGATTTGATGAGTGCTTTAGTATGCTGATTATATGGACATATATACATATATAAGTGTGCTCAAGTACACATTAAGCTGACCTATACGCAACAGGCACCCGGTTTACATAACAGGAAGTGGTTCTGTGCTGAGCTCTCACTTATTTTAATCATTATTGGTCCGGTTGCCCATACTAATTAAAAAATATAAATTACAAACAAAAAATATTTAGCAGCCATAATGATATAAATGAAGGTGCCAGAGCTCATTACCCCTGAATGTGCGTAACGCGTTCTCTTGGCGCAGCTTTACACTATTTTAGCAGTACATAGTTGAGTATCTCTACCAAATTCTTTATCCCATATGGACCACAATAAATAATTGCGGGAGCTGCTTAGAACTTTCTAAGAATGTGAAAGTAAAAGCCTAGTCGGAGCCATAGCGACGTTGTATGGACCATATGGAGGTATCAGACCAGGCGGCTACGTATAGGCACCGCGCAATGAAATTTTCGAAATGCGACATCAGCGCAAAAACCGGAGCCCTACGAGCACTGGGGCCCTACGGGCATTGAGCCCCACGAGCATATCCCTCTGACGTGCGGGAAAGTATACATCGGCCAAACGGGCCGGTGTATAAATGAACGACTGAGGGAGCACCAGCTTTCGATAAAGAACGGACAATGTTCTAAGTTGTCTATTCACTGCAGCGCATGCCCGTCGGCTGCCTGTGGCAAACCGTGCCAGCCTTTGCTGGCAATAACAAAAATTTTGAGGCGTAGTCAGAACCACTTGGCACGTGAGCTTGCCGAGGCTTTCTTCATCAAGAAAAAAAGAGACATTTGCGTCAGTGATGCCTCCATAACATTGTACGATAATAAAAGCAGGTTCCTCGCATGCGCATAGATGATTTTGCGGTTTGTGTCGTATAAATATGCGTTTTGTTGTTCAATAAAATTCAGTCGCGAGTCTGCGCCCGTCTTCGTTCACATCCTTGCCCGTGTTTACTTGGCGCAGCACCTTGTTTCTTGATGTACGACCGACTCGCCCCGCAACATGCATTATTGAGCATATTGGGCCCTGCCCCGATTAGGAGCGAATGCGACTCGCGAGTTTCCCTCCGGCTAGACCGTGCATGTTTGGCAGGGCCATCACCGTAGGATGCTCTTTCGCCGCGCTCGCTAGCACGAAAGGAAAGAGAAAGTGCTTGAAGCGTGCGACAAATCTGTGTAACCATAGGCGTGCGCACAGAGGGGCAGGGGGGGGGCGGCCGCCTCCCCCTCTATTCACCTAAGAGGGGGGGCGCAACATCTGCCCCGTACATTGAACCTTCTAGTCACCTAAGAAGGGGGAGGGCGAAAAATCTGCCGCGTACATTGACCCTTTTAGTCACCTAGGACGGGGGGGGGCGCGAAATCTGCCCCATACATTGACTTAGTTGGGTGGGGTGGCGTTGCCATGAACCTTGGCCCCCCTTAAGGGGAACCTTGCGCACGCCTGTCTGTAACTCTGCTTGTACTTGACGAATTTTAAAACTTTTTGCGACAATCCATTCGTGAGGCAATAAGCTCTTTTAATGAAGCCATTCGACGATAACTAGAAAAAGTGCTGCAGGGTTTCTTTGAAAAACCTAGCCCTCGCCCTACGTAGCATCGCAATAATCGGTGTCTTTTTCTTCTCTCTTATTCAGATGCTACTGGCAAATAAAATTTGGGTGGTATGCCGAAATTACGTCAGGATATTGTACGCTTTTGATTACGAGTGTGATTACTTTGTACCAAACCTAGTCGTAATTGACAAATACCACATTGAGAAACACTACAAATATTCTGGAAAATGGTGAGTACTACTATTACAAACACTTTTGTTTGAGCAGCACAAATCCATAATTTCAATTGTTATTGGTCACATAGAATCTACATTGCGTGTAGTGTCTTGTGTTTCGAGTTCCATGTTACCCTGAGCAATACCTATCAACCTAATACGCTTAAATTCTACGCAAGCATTGGCCCACCTGGTGACTTGAGTCTTTCTTTCTTCTCGAAATTTAGTGTAAACAGTGCGTCGCCTTTAACGTGTGTCATACATTTTAACGTTTGTCATATCTAGCTTTTATTACGTGCCTGAAATATTCTGTCAAGGGTGATTACATCATCTTGGTGATACAGAAAAATTTCACTTTACGGTCTCTGCAAGACTGTGTCGACATATCTTTCAAATGTTGCGGGATTTTTGCACAAACCGAATGGCGCAACATACAATACATTCAAGCAAACCGCCCGGCGTCACGAAGACCTCATTTTCTTAATCAGATGAATGCATGGGTATCCGCGAATACCCGGGTCGCAAGTCTACAGACAAAAAATAGGGCGCTGAATGCAGGCAGCTGATGGCGCCATGAAGGAGCGGGTACACGTTCTTCTTGACTATATAGTGTAGACACCGACAGTCAATGAAGAAGCTTCAGGATTCATCTATTTTCTTCACCAAGACAACAAGCGCAGCCCAGAGACTTGACGATACTTCAATAAAGCCGGTGGTTAGCATCTCGCTGACTTGAGACCAGTAATGCAGGTATCACACTGCTTTTTCAAACAGGGCAAACAGGGCAAAGCCATAAACTGTGGGAGTATAATAGACTCAGATGAACAGTTCCCTACCCGTAACTGAGTTTTGCACTCAGTACGTGGAACAACCCAGCGCGGTAGAAAAAATTACACCACTTCCCGCTAAAGTGGACCTTGAGGCGATGAGAAGCCGGAGCACTTGCACAATCGCGTTCCGTTGGCGTTCGTTGGGCATGCTACCGACCTCGCATCGTGGAACGCGAAGAGGAACGCTACGCGCGTCTTCTCTTCTCTCTAGCCTGGCCGTTAGTTGTCACAGGGCGAGCGGGTAACGCGGTCGATCGGCGTGCGAGAGGGGGGCAGCGTAGGAGAGGAGAGAGATGGAGGGGACGCACATGTGCTGACGCTCATCGCGGCGTTGCGCAGGAAAGAATTTCGGCATGTCTAGCCCGCGTTTCAGAGGAAGAGTGGAGAGGGGTAAGGGAAAGGGGAGAGGGAAAGTGGAGAGGTAGAAGGGAGAGGAGGAAAGGAGGGAGGGGCAATGAGAGAGGGGGAGATGAAGTGGAGAGGGGAAGGGGAGAGGCTGTAGGGAGAGGAGGAATGGTGAGGGGGAGTGAAAAGGAGGTGTGTGGAGGGGGTATGTGCATGCGCAGTAAGGGTGGTAACGCCGCACACCACCACCACCACCACCGGTTTGAACTCCGCTATAAGATGCTTCGCAGCTAAAATGTTTTTCTGCGCACTAGTTGGTCCGCCTCGGTGGCATAGTGGTTACGGTGCTCAGCTGCTGACCCGGGTTCGTGGGGTTGATGCCGGCCGTGGAGGTCGCATTTCAATGGAGGCGAAATGCCAGACGCCCGTGCATTGTGCGATGTCAGTGCACGTTAAAGAACACCAAAAGGACGAAATTTCTGGAACTCTGCACTACTGTGTGCCTCATTATCATATCAATGTTTGGCATTGCCTTTACCAAACGGGATATGTCGCACTAAAAGTTAAAGATTGCGGGCTCTCACATCCCATACGTGTCAAGTCACAAATTCTTGGGAGTGATCTTCGACAGATCCATGACGTGGTCTCCTCACATTCGATCACTAAAAGAGAAGCTCGCATCATACGCGAACATCTTCCGCATGATGTCAAGTAAAGCTGAAGGCTGCTCCGTGAGTGCACTGCTGCGAATGTATACAGCATTATGTGAAGGTCTCCTGCGGTACAGTCTTCCTGCACTACAGGGCCTCACCAAATCAAATATTCAGGTGCTCACGAGCATGCAAGCCAAAGCCTTGAGGGTGTGCCTAGGTTTACCGAAAAATACATCGACAGTCGGGACCTTGACAGAAAGCAAACGTCTTTCGGCTGCCCTGCTAATGAAGCAAGAGTTCCTCCGAGTCTGTCTGCGTTTTGCGGCAAGGGTACAAGATCATCCACTTGCTTCAGTCAGCATTTCTGAGGTGCGAATGTTACTCCCCCCGACGTATGAACAGCCGTCGATATTGTCGGGGCCTCCATGGCAGCTTCCTTCCTGGACGATAGCCACGACAGTGCCGGGGTTCAAGAGCAAGAGAAACACACCTGGGCCAGCGTTGACATACTTTGCTCTTGAACAGATCAACACCAACTATAGAACCCGCCGTCACGTTTATACAGATGGGTCTGTCACAGATGGATCATCTGCTATAGGCGTGTGGATACCGTCGGCGAATGTCACCATCACAGCCACTCTCAGCCACCGTACATCCGCCGCTGCTACTGAGCTGGCTGCATTGCGGAGGGCGCCTGCATATATTAAAGATCAGAGACCCGACTCGGGTGATATTCTCCGACTCACGAGCCGCACTGCAGTCCCTGAAATCTCCACGTACGCAAGACCAACTAGTCCTAGACATCAGGCGCCTAGGCAATAATGCTCATGAACTACACCACGATGTAGTACTGCAGTGGCTGCCCGCTCACTGCGGCATCGAATGGGATGTTCGAGCTGACTCCGCTGTCAGAGCTGCGCATGACACAGCATCTGAGGAAATTGAAATTCCTTTTTCAAGAAAAGACGCAGCGATTCTGGTGTCTGCGTTCGCGCGTAATCTGCAGAGAACAATATGGAGCGATGCGAACAACCAGTATGGACCGCTGCACAGAATAGACCCGACGTGTAGCTTTCATGTGCCGCAGGGATTAACCAGACAAGATGAAACTTGCATTCACCGGCTGAGACTCGACGTTGCCTACACGAAATACTTCAAGCACAAGACCAGGCAGTCGGACTCACCCACGTGCACCACATGTAACACTCGGGAAGACCTAAAGCACGCACTCTGCGACTGTTCCCATTACGACGCAGAACGACAGATTCTGAAGGAGGCACTTCATTTGCAACGCGGCACGAGCTTGGAGCTGCGGCACCTTCTCGGCCCGTGGCAAGACAACAGTTGTCCGATGCGCAGCACAAAAGCGCTGTTGGAGTTTTTGAGGAACACTCAGCTTAACCAAAGCCTGTGAAGGACTCTTCTTATTTGTGTTTGTGACTGTATGTACTATTTGTGTGTATATGGTGTATATGTGATCATTGTATATACCATAATCACCCGACACCTGGAGTAGCAAGCCAGGCGACAAACCAGGCTAACCTCTCCGGGCATTTCATTAAAGAATCTTATCTCTCTCTCTCTCTCAATGTTTGGCACGTAATGCCGCAGATATCTTTTTAATAAATCTGCACGCTAGTAAAGGCAACGGCTGAATCACAATGCCAGCTCGAACTCCAGTCGGCTTCCGACCCATTGACTAGCACGCGGCCACTGGACCACGCCGTAGGAGATCATGTTTAACAACAACGAGGTTGTCTCTCCTGCAGTGAGGCTGCTCGGCGACAGCGCGCGAGAAAACGTCACCTGCTCAAAAGTCAACAGTCGCATGGTACTCTTGCAAAATGTTAATGCCGAGAGGGACGAGTTGGGTGGAATGAGCAAGGAATGCGAATTCCGCCTTGAATGCCTTGCGAGCAGCACATAAAGACACAGTGCTACACCAAGTGGGCATAAAGCCGCGCCGTTGACTTCCAGGAATGTAGTAGGTTTGTCACAAGAACACAAAATCTTAATTATGCTTCCGATACATAACTAAATTCAATAAAGAAAACGTAGTGCCCGTATCTACCAAAGCCACTATGGGAACATGATAAAGGAGCACATATACCTTGTTCTGATCAATCTAAACTGCTCGAGGCACACTTGGTGGCAAGCACGCACTTCCAACATCCACGCCTCCATAAACCACTCAGGCTGGTTTCGCGTTGGTGGAGATGCAAGCAGCGAACGGGGTCGTGGATATGATGACCGTCGCTGACGGGTAGTAAGCGGTTTCAAGCTCCACACAGACGCAGGCGAGTCACTACGGATCGGGCCGTTGGCTTCGAAGTTCAAACGGCGCGAAACGCTCGGAAAAGGTCGTGTGTGGCGACATCTCATGCGGCAAAACCGGACAATGTGTCCGTGACCACCGCATTGGTAGCACACGTTGCGTCCACGAATCACAGTGAATGTTGCGGCGTAGTAAGGGTACGCAGCACACTGTTCCTACTTGAAAACAAACAATGGCGCTAGGCTGTTGTAGCTACTGTAACCGTGTGGCTAGAACCACATGGTAGATGTATCTAGGCGTTCATCTCAAAGCAAACCAGTGGCGTAGCCAGGGAGTGGCGCACCGCCCCCCCCCCCCCACCACCCCGAATTTTTTTCATTTTTTGTGTGGCATACAGACCACGAAATGGCACTCAACTACATCTGCCTGCCCCCCCCCCCCCCCACCCCTTCAGATCAAGAGGCGCCTCCCGCCCCCCGAAAAAACATACTGACAATGCCCCTGCAGGAAACATTTTTTGGGTCGATGATATAACCAACTTTTCTGCACATGCTTTCATATAAATAGGGACTGATCGTCGCATCATACAAAGCATTACTCCTGACGTACCTAAACAAGCGAACAAGACAATTTTTCGACCACATAATCAATCTGGTCACATCATCAATCTGGTCAGGTGACCAGATCATCAATCTGGCCACCTCACCAAAAATACTTAATAGAAAGTTTAAATCGATACAAAGCCGAGATTGTCGTTTGATCGCGGGAAATTTTGATGAGAAGCTCTGCTTAACCCGACTAAAGCTTGAACATTCATTCCATCATTTAACAACCCCTCGCCACCTTGCCATTTTATCTCTATGTCAAAAATACGCCGATACCACTGGGTCCCCGCTAGCACACTTACAACGTCCCCCTCACATATTGCATATATTACATATGAACGCTTTTACGGCATCAAAATTAATATAACTTCTCGTCACCCCCGCGCGCCATTTGCCTGTGGAACGATCTTCAAGCCAGCATTCCCCTACAGCATAATGACAATAATGTTTGCGAGCATTTACTCAACCATTTCATTGACACTACTTACCTGGTCTGTTTGTTCCTATGATTCATACATCCCCTCATTTCGTTTATTTTTATTCAGCCTTTTGACGATGATGTTAAAGGTCCCCCAAAGGACATTTGGAAACAAAGAATAAGCGCGTAGCTCTCTCTTCGTGTTTCCCATCTCTTGGCACAATTCGTGACGCCAGCAGTCTGTTCACGTCACGTCATGAAGAAATGAGCTCTCGATTAGTCCATATACGAGGCATATCAGTCATAAATTGTGTCATACCGTGCTTTTCCTGCAGTCACACGCCAGTTGTGCCTTATCTCACACGACTATCGTGCGTGATCAACTGATTTTACATCATTTTGTGCATGGAGATGAGGGGTCGTCTTCAGAAACCTTCTCACAGGTTATAGAAGACGAGAAAGAAACCGCTCTGTCATCTTTGAGCTCGGAGTATTTTAAAAGCCCTTTACGGTTCGATTGTTATGCGCCGTTGTCCTAGCAAATACCGGCAATTTGCGTGCTGCGTAGGCCTTCCATACGTATAATATACTATTCATTACATTTCTTGTGGTTCACACTTGCTCAATCATGTCTTGTAATCTAACGTCTGATATCATTAGCTTTGCACTCTTCCCTATATTGTTGTACTTGCCCTTGCTCTCAGATTAACCTAGTTTGTTTTTACAATTGTGTCCTTCCCGCTGGTTTTTATGTCGACCTACTTTGCCTTTTAATTTTTTTATCTGACCCCTTCCCTCCCCTATACAATGACTCTGTGAGTCCAGTAAGGCATTTTGTAAATAAAAGTATAAATAACTCTCGCGGGACGCACAAGGCTCCTCGAGGTAAGGAACCGTTAGTAGTGGAGCCCTCAGCCGTGGACAGTGGTTGAAGTAGTCGCACTCGCCACAACTCGCAGCATTGATGCTTGTGGACAGTGTACTACACTGCGAGTCTCCAGGTTGCACGGTAGCAGGACGAATTTTATCGCCTACAATGAGACGAAATATGATAAAAGATCGGTGGGTAGTGACTCTTAGCAAACATCCGCCGTAGCGGTCGTCGTGACGTTGGCCAGGCGTCTAAACTTGGAAGTGATACAAGGAGATTTAAGAGCCTCAAAGTTTCAACAGTGTTTAGTTAAGCCAACCACACGTCCCAGACTGCCCTTGCCGATCAGAAATTGATCAAAGTCATGGCAATACCTTTCAGACTGGGACTGTGGGCCAGTTTTTCATCCTCTGCAATGTCGGCGTCCACATACCTGGACACTTTCACTACTTATTTATTTATTTATTTATTACTAGCACCCACAGAGCCCGAGTTGGGCATTATAATATGGGGTTATTTACACACGTAAAGATGCAATAAAATTATACAAATCAGTAGTATCAAAAACATCAGAACTAGCATATGCACACATCGGGGTAAAAGGCACAACATACTCAAAACAAAGCGTAGGAGATCCCATTATAAAGACACTCGAAGTAATATTTACCTATGATTATAAAAAGTTCTATATGGCAAAAAAAAGTTCGGTACAGAAACTATATCATCGGTAAGCATATTCCATTGTTCACTTGTTTCAGGAAAGAATGAAAACTGGGCAACCTTAGTACGACATTGTAAGGACCTTAGTTTCTGGAACTGTCGCGTCGCCTAGACTGATAATCAGGTTCTTTTAAATATATGTTCTTATCGGTTCCTCCCAAATCCCTCCAACGTACGTTCTCCAAGCCTAACCGATGACTTTAAATCACTGCGAGAATACCTTCACCCGACGTTTCTTTTCGTTGCTGGAACTTCAAAGCATTGCTTAACTAATTTTACCAATTGGCCCAAGGTTGGTCTTAGTGGTTACCAAGTCACACTAACGCTGTGAAAACTAGAAACTGCCTCACATGGGACAACTAGTTAGCACGACTCTATGAGCTGGATTGGGTCTCTCGCTGAGTGATAGTGACTGAGCCATTCGTTTCACGTCATCGCCGGGTTTCGCTGTGAAGATCCGCGGCTCCCTCTAGTGGTAAGGCGACGTTTCTGCGAACGGCGGCTGGTTGACTCCGTCAGAGCTCATTTGTAGAGCTGCCAAACCCTCTAGACGACGGCTGCGGCGAAGCTCGTACTACTGCGGCTGCGTCGTTAGCGTACAGTGTGTCACCGGCATAACTTGGCAGTACCTCGCCTACTGCGCACCTTCCACCTCAATTGTGATGTTGCAAATTGTTTATTACTTACACTTCGCGGAGCAGCTCCCAAGTTAGTTCACCATTTTTATCGAATCTCCTCAAGCATGGTTCTGACTGTCTACAGTCTCTTACCAGTCTATCTACAGACCGGTAAGAGCTCCTCGTTGGTAACAGCAGAGCAGAAGAGCATTTTTGTAGTTTCGCCTTGTGGATGGGCCATTACTAAAACCATGTGCGGCTCTGCGCGAACATCACATATCGCGGTTGTCTATCTTAGGACAGAAAGTACAATCCTGTCCTGTAAAGAGCAAAGGGTGCTGACGATGAACGCATTTCTCTGCCACCATCAGGTGAGAATGGGGATGAGAGCGAATATGCAGCAGAGCAGACGCGGAAGCGAAGAGATTACGGCAAAGACCTTAAACAGGGAGAAAAAAAACAAAAGGCGCTCACGGCGTCACTTCGAAAGGCGTCTAAAAGAAGTCAGAAGCCCACATTGCTCCTCACTTTGTCGTCTTGCGCATTAACATATTCTAGGAGTGCGTGGCTAGTAAAACTGACACTGCAGTTGCAGGATTGTCTGTCTACGAGTCATTACTCTTATTTAGCTGAAATGCATCGCTCAAGAAAACACGCTCTTTCTGTACATACGAAACACATAAAATGGCCTATACTGATTCAAACATACGCCGCGGTAACGTAACATACAACGCAAACAAATAACACCGAGTGTAGAGACAAGATGCGCACAGCGACTCGAAGCTGCGCGACTGTAATCTGGTCGGATTAGAACAGCTATTAGACAATGAGCAGCAGTACCGAAGAACTGCGCGCTGGGTGAGTTGGTAATCCATTACGACGATAACTGGGCAAAAAAGCGTAGACGGGGATGGCACATGATGAAGCGCTGACTAACTGCAGGTTTATTGGGGGAAACACAAATATAAACAACATGGTACAAATGAACACGGGTACATTTACAGATTGGCGATTAGACAGTCTGTGCAAGTTTGTGAACTCTGTGAAGTTTGTGCACCAAAATCGGTGGCTTATAAAAGCACATGTCATCATAATTAAGAATAAAGAACGCCTCTGATACTTGCCGTACTATCATGTCTTTATGTGTAGACAGCACCGTGGTTTGACGCAGCAACGGGTCGCAACGGGAGGCTCAATTACCCTCATACCTCTCGCAGTGAAAAATAACGAAGCTAGAGCAGGAACGAAAGGTTGTTGTCACTAGGGAGGTCGGTGATAAGAATAAACCCGTCGCCTGAATCCCGTATTTTCAAGCCTTGTCTCAATGCATCAAAAAAGGTGGGAAGCCGTTTAGTGTTAAGGCGGTTTTTTGTTTCGTGTAGGAAGAACTTGGGTGGCGTCTGTGCAGAAGTGTATAGGAAGTTTGAAGATAAAACAAAAGAGTGATGTGATTGTGACGTGTACCACAGAGACTGGTTGGTTGCTTGTGGAAAGCGCCCTGTCTACCTATTTTTTCAGTCCTCTGTAAAGTGTAATATCGGTTAAATCGGGAGGTGTTCAATCAACCGAATAGTGGATCACAGGGCATCACTGAAGGATGAGCCGTAGTGTATTTTGTGAATACACTGCAAAAATTTCAATTACCGCCCGCTGCTCATCAAGCGAAAGTGCTGTCAAGGCTTAAATATAGGACCGCGCGAGAAGTATTAGTGACATTTGTATCAGGAAAATATATGTTTACATTTTACGTCCAAAAACCCCAATATGGTCATTGGGGGATGCTGTAGAGGAGGGCTTCTGATGTTTTCAGAACCTGGTGTTCTTTAAAGTGCACCTAAACCAAGTACACTGGCCTCAAGCATTTCTCCTCAAAGAGGCGTTTTTTATTCTTAAGTAATGTGACATCTGTGATACTGGGCCATCGGTTATGTTGCACAAACTTGAGATAGGCTAACCAAAAATCAACCTGTAAATGTTCACGTGTTCCTGTGTACAATGTTGTTTTATTTGTGTTTCCCGCAATAAAAGTTCACTTAATCTGCGATTGCGCCTCCCTTGTCCGGGTTTTTTCGCGCAGTTCTTGTTATAATGAAAACTTTCCTTGCACCTTAACCAAAGGTTGTCATTCAAGAATTAGGCCATATTTTTTATTCGAGCGACGGCCCATTCGTAATGATTTTGTCGGGAATGAAAAGAAATATTCGACTCGGGGGAAATATCAGCACTTCTGAAGGCACTGTGTCTCGAACGCCTGCATGAAGCATTCCTGAACACACTAGCGAAGCTCCACGAAAATCTAGCTGTTACGTTGTGTACTTAGCATTTGAATACTATCCAATACACCTGAATATATGCCATAAAACTACAGCGAACGCTCTTAAGTAGGAGTTCGACGTAACTTAGCTTAACAACCACTTATTTCATTTCTACATTTGCTAGCGAATTTAACGCAAAGATATATAAGCAAAAGAATTTAGGACATATGAGAGGTGTTAACCAGTATATGATCCACTGACATCTCGAAAGCACTGGTACTCGCAAATATTTTGCTGGTGGCATTATGGGCCATAGGATTTGTACGTTTCAACCATAGTAACAGGTTCTCTAAATTATTTTCAGTGGAAGAAAAACTCCCAATAAGAAATCAGTCTACAAGATCACCTTTCCCTTTATGTCGCTAACATGGACTTTCGTCCGTTGTTTTTTTTTTTTTTTCAGGAAATCGGAAACTCTTAAAGGATACCTCTATCCAGAGAAAAATAACACAAGAGGGCCTAGGCTGAAACTGTGGTCATCATGTAAGCTTCGTTTGTACACCATGTAATTGATGTCGTAAACATTTTTTCAACGAAACACGCAATAGAGCATGAACATAACCTATGACACGGCCGTTCGATAAAAATATTATCGCATGGCCCTGTCTATGACAACGAAAAATTCTGTTGAACCTTGTGACGTTTTACGCTTATACAAGCTGCCTTGGTGATACAGTCATGAACCCGTCGGTTGTCGATTAGAGGGTGAGACGTTAACACGCGACGCAAGTGCGTTGGTGAGCTTGAAGTAAAAAGACTCGCTTTCGGCTTAAATTAAACAATGCAGCTTATCACAATGATTCGCGAAGGCTCGCTAAAGCCTATGTTTCACGCCCTGTTTTACGCCTATGTTTTTGGTGAGTAACACAAGAAGATTTTCTTCTGGGCCTCCTCACGTGCTAGAGCAACTCCTTCATAATAGCTCCGATTTACGGAGGAAATGGTGTGTATAATCATTCCTCACCATTCACATCATTTCTCGCGGTAATTTTGAATTCGTGGATTAAAAGAATAAAGCCTGCAATGAAATGCCTAACCGGAGCTGCAAGAAAGCACAATCACGTACAGAGAGCCATTGGGCAACAAGTAGATGAAAGTCAAAACGCAGGAACAATAATAAAAATCATGAACAATTCCCCTCCATGAATGTGGATGGCCAGCGAAGCTGTGTAGTACACGACTCACAGGTAACACAGAATTTTGGAGAGAGGTACAGGCACATATTGCCTTGAGTCATGGCGGCGGTCATCGTAACAAAATGAAGCAAGCACACACACAAACACACACACAGACACACACACACACACACTTCCTCTATATCGGTGGTCATTACTTGTATTGATGTTTGTGTTGCTCCTCGGCAGTGCCCTACACGCGGCCTCCCCAATGCCGTTACTAAAAAAGCTGATTGGGCTAGTGGGTATTCACACTGAAGCTAAATAGCGCAACAAAGCACTGCGACGAAAACCAAGCTCCCAGGAGAAGCGACGCTCGCTTTCAATTAAAATTTTATTTACATGAATGCGCCATGGAAGTATTTGCGGCAACACTTAAAAAAGTCCGAAAAAAAAAAAGAACACCGACACGAAAGCAGCAAAAAAAGTATTAACAATCACAGTGGCCTGCTGCGCAAACAACATCACTCCAAGAAACAGAGCTTCCTGTGAGACAGCGCAACCAACGGTTTGCTTACGCACCCGGTCCCCTTTTGCACCCTCTGGGCAGCCTCACTGATTATGGGATTGCTCGCTCATCCTTCACCTTATCGACAACCGTGGTCCACTGGAACGGTGGAATGCACCCATACGTGCTAAGATGCAATGCAAAGAAGCCTTTACCATTACGTGCATTGCTCGCACGCTCACGTAAACGCTCGTTTAGGCATCTGCCCATCTGGCACACGTAACACGGCCCGTAAGACAAGGGGATCCTGTACACAACGCCTTGCACACACTCAACAATCTGTGTTCTGTGTTCGTAACACATTGTTCCCCGCGTCTCTTTAGGGGTCAGAACAAATTTACCAGCTAGGACAACTTGTCGGGAGCGCCGAAGAACAGCTTTCAGGTTACCACGTTGTCCTATTTTCTTAAGACATTGAGACACAGATTGCTTCTATGGTATGAAGGCCAACCTGTCTCGCTTTTCACAAGCCGTTTGTTCTGCGTCGCCATCGATGCCAATACGTTTCCTTTTTCTGTGCATTGCATCAGCTACAGAAACAAGCAACGGGCGTGGGTGCCCTGCTTCTTCTAGGCGTTTTGACTGTGCCTGGAGACGGGTTCCGAGGCGTGTTGGCAGGGCCTCTCCAGGGTTCTTGGAAAACTCGACTATACCATAGCTGTCTTTCCTAATTTACTATGAGCCAATGTGAACGGAACAACAGCCTTCTGCTATAGGGGCTCGTAACGCCACCACGTGTGGTCCTCTGAGAAGGAAATAATAAGACATAGGAAGCAGATGTTGTTCTCATCAGTATCTCGTAGGTCACCACGAGCGGACTCAGGCACTGGCGAAAAGTCTCTATAACTGCGCGACTTGCGGATGAAGCATTGGTGAATCACATTTTATACTTGTCAAAACGATTCACCGATGATTACGATACTGCCTAACGTGAATTCTGAGCGCAGCTTCGTGTTGGCGCAATGTCAACTGTGTTTGAAGTTTTGGCTATCCGCCGTTGTAGCAATGCAACAATCGTTACATATTGCCACAGAAGCTGTTAGCGCTCGAGTACTACACACACACCACTTTGTGCATTAGAGGCGCCGAGAAATAAGCAAAACGCCGACAGCCCTGTTACGACAAGCGAAGCCAGCCGCAGTGCACGTGCAAGCCCTGCATGCGAATGTGGGACCAACGCGCGTGCCAGAGGCAGAAAACGAGGTTAGAGGCCAGTGGATCGTGATTACGACAGACTCTGCGTTTGCTCTTTTTAGTCCTCGTTCGCCCCATCGGTTACGCCGCTGACGCCAACAGCGACGCCGCTCAACGCAGGAACGGGCGCCTAAAAGCTGCGCCCAATAAAAAAAAAAAAGCTGCGCTCTATAAACCACGCACATATCTGAAAGTTGTTATGACGGATAATTCTCTCAGCCGTTCATTCAACGCCCTATCCAATTTCGCTAACAGAAGCAAGGTGTGGGAGCGGGCTAGTTGGTATTCTATAATGCTAAAACTTTAGCGCAAAACGAGCACAGCGGGCAAAGAAACGACGAGGACAAGCGCTAGCTTCCAACTATCGTTTTTATTAAAGCAACACACACATTTATACCTGTCACATGTGATTACACAGATATCAGTCAACGCAAAAGGGAACACCTAAATAAAAAGCAGAATATACGCAGGATCTACACATGCGGGTCAATTTAAGTAATCTAGTTCCTTTTTTGTTAATACGATGGATGGCTTGCTGATGCAGTTTCCATTAGCAATCGCTGCTGCCTCAATGATGAGCCTGGTGTCATCCTTAGGGTGAGATGCCAACACTGGGGATCTTCGATTTTCGGACTTCTGGCAGTTCGCCGGCAGCCAGAGCTAGCAAGAGGGTCAGCTAGCTAGTTCCGGTCGGGACAGGAAACAGCGTCTTAGTCACGTGTGTGGGAAGCCCAAGACAACCGGAAGCTGACCGAAGATTCGAAAATCGAACGCTGGGACAGCCAGCGTAAACGTAAACAAACGCTACCGCCGTGGTAGCAAACGAAACTTTGCGCCGCGTGCGCGTTGGTTTTTCCTGCATGCCCGCTTGAAAATATGTGGCTAGGTTTGCTGAAGAGCTGAAGTGATATTCTCGAGCATACCAATTTGGGATACGATCACGTATGTTCGCAAGATCATGTGCAACTCGCCCCGTCCGCGAACAAAACAGCCAGCTGGCGCACGGCGCCACGAAAGCGATGCAAGGTGAGCTGCCGCGCTTCTAACTGCTTAACCAGCTCACGTCTGCTTAGTACATGTAACAGTCGCTGCACAACACGACGCGAAAATCTCACGAAAGTGATCGTGTCCCCAAAAGAGCTCGAGGATCTATCGCGTACTACGTCGCACACACGCGTTGACCAGCTTGCGTTTTATCATAACTTGAGACATGCGGCGGTATCGGTACCACGAGTGCGCGTTATATCTAAAATAAACTTCTGTTTGACGCGTCTTCGACTCGTTTTGGCAGATGTTGCCTGAGCCTTTTTTCCAGTCCTAAGTGGCGCTCCAAAAATCTCATGTAGCTCAGCTTATATTTGAGCTACTAGGTGATTACCGCGTACATACTGCATGGCATTATTACTAAGAGGTGGAAAAAGACAAAGCCGACGGTGAAATAAGCAACAAAAGAATGTATACATATCTGAATTCATCTCCGTTTTTTCACATTGACGCGTCGTAGCATAACATAATACCGTACCTCATATAGTGGCCCGTAGATCGAAGTACGATCGCACGCCGTTCGCGACCAAGAAGCATCACACAAAAAACAATGTCGCGATCGCTTTTAACCAATCATTGCATTTTATCAACATCGAAACATCGAAGACCTAGTTGAAATAGTTATGTTCTGACGGGGTTCACGCACGCAAACACACGACGGAGCGAAATAGCTAGTTCGATCGCAATCGTCTTCGCTAAGTTCACAGAAAGCACACACGAGACCACAATCGAATACTACTACGAAAAAATAAACTCGAAAGGGGTCTCCATGCGTGCGTACGAACGTGTACATAACTTTAGTTAGAACGCGATAGTTCGCCGCGTTGGTCACGGAAGGAAACTTCACGGGGCATATCAGAAAAGCAATAAACATTAGCTTCAAATGTTCGCCGCCACTCGTAATCGCGCCATCTCGCATGGAGGAACGGCGCCGAGCGTAAGCACAAGCGAAGGTGTGTAGCCCCCAAGCGCCCGCATTGCAATCCGTCGAGTCCTCACAAAGATGGAGGCGAGCGCGTATCGTCTGTTTTAGGCGTCTGCTAGCCCGAAACCTTCCAGAGAGCTTCCACGAATAAATTGTCCTGGAAGCTTCTGGCGACCCTGGGGCTCCCTGCGGGTGGCCAGAACCATCCAACCCGAGAAAAACGAACGCCAACCGGGGGGGGGGGGGGGGGGGGGGGGGGGTCGGAGCAACCCGAGAAAATCGAGCGCGCTCTGCCTGGCTCTGGCAGCCCGCGGGTAACCAGAAGTGAAAAATCGAAAAGCCCCACCGTTGTACTGTCACATAAAGGCACGCATTTGCATTCCGCGCAATGAGCCGCTAAGAAACCATCACTGCCTTTTTTCACTTTCAGATTGTGCTCGAGTAATCTGACATTCAGGCATCTGCCTGTCTGTCCGACGTAACTTTGACCACAAGACAATGGTATGTGATACACTACGCCCTTCACACATTCGACAATTCATTTCGGTGCCTAACTTTACAGCTGTTGGAAGGCCTTCCTACCGGAATGGTTCTGGCACACCACTGCAACAACTTATTAGGCGCTGAAAACACAACTGATATCCCCGCCTCCTGACAAATCTTTTTCAGATTGTGTGATATACCATGCAGGTATGGAATCACAGCCACCTTCCTACGACTACGAAGTGTTGCCTGCGAATCGGTGCACGTGTCACTGTTCTTCAAACACTTTCGGAGCTTCTCTGAAACAGATACCAGCAGGTGACGTGGATAACCAGCTGCCTTCAAGCGGGCAATCTGCCCGCAGAAGCTTTCTTGCACCGAATGGTAGCAAGACTTGGTCAAAGCGTTGTGTAGACAGGCACGAGCAATTCTGCGCTTGACAAGCTTGCTGTGTGCAGAGGCAAAAGGCAACAAAGGGTTTTTCGCACGAGGCTCATATCTCCGAAAGCGTTTGAGGAACAGTGACACATGCACCGATTCGCAGGCAACAGTTCGTAAGAAGGTGGCTGTGACTCAATACCTGCATGGTGTATCACACAATCTGAAAAAGATTGCTCAAAGAGCGGGGATATCAGTTGTGTTTTCAGCGCCTAATAAGTTGTCGCAGTTGTGTGCCAGAAACAGTAGGATAGGAAGGCCTTCCAACAGCTGTAATGTTAGGCACCGAAATGACTTTGTCGAATGTGTGAAGGGCGTAGTGTATCACATACCTTTGCCTTGTGGTCAAAGTTACGTCGGACAGACAGGCAGATGCCTGAATGTGAGATTGCTCGAGCACAATCAGAAAGTGAGAAAAAGGCAGAGATGGTTTCCTAGCGGCTCAGTGCGCGGAATGCGAATGCGTGCCTTTATTTGACAGTAAAACAGTGTTGGCATCTCACTCTAAGGATAGCACCAGGCTCATCATTGAGGCGGCAGCGATTGCTAATGAAAACTGCATCAGCAAGCCATCCATCGCACTAACAAAAAAGGAACTAGATTACTTAAATTCACCCACACGTGTAGGTCCTGCGTAGTTTTGGTGCTTTTTATTTAGGTGTTCCCTTTGCGTTGACTGATATCTGTGTAATCACATGTGGCAGGTATATATGTGGGTGCTGCTTTAATAAAAACGACAGTTCGAAGTTAGCGCTTGTCCTCGTCGTTTCTTTGTCCGCCGTGCTCGTTTTTTAAGTGCGAATGCACTTTATAAGCGACCCTGAATCCGCCGTCCCATAGCAACGGCGCGAGGAGCGGAGAGGAGCGTCTGTAGCAACGGCGCAGCGACGTCACGCCCCACGTGACTGCGCGCGCTCCGCCCTCCGCTCCGTGGCTGCGCGCGCCCCGCGCATTGCCTGTGGTGATGAAGGCCGGCGGCGAGACGCCGAACGAAAGCGTGCGAAGCGAGCCGAGCACCCCGAAGCCGATCTGGCGCGGGGACGCGCGATGCGTGAGCGAGCGCGGGCCCTCGAATTCGATCGGCCGGACGCAGCTTCGGATATAGCTGCGCGGTGTGCGATCGACTGTGGTTCGACAACAACCTGAGCCCCATCTCGGGCGTGCGCAACGCCGCCAACAAGTTGAACGCGTTGCGGGTTCTTTGGAACGAGTTCGGAAGACAGATCATCATCATCAGTAAAAGTGCTTTGCACTTAAAAACGGCCAGACCTCCGTGGGTCGGCTGGCGCGTGCTCTCTCGCTGCCGTCTCCTTCGCTCGGCTCTGCAGTTTAGTCGCGCGCGCCCCCTCATAGCATCACCCCGTGCTTCGCACTTCCTCATACTCCCCTTCGGGGAAATGCGGGTTTTGCGTTAAAGTTTTAGCATTTTGCTAACAGGTTGCTCAGAAAGGGGGCTATTGATTACCCCATTGAGACACCTTTTTTGTATGTATATGCTCTCGTTGCCTTCTACTAAAGTTCACGTGAGGTACAAAGATAAGAGGTCTAGCCCTTCAGAAGTTACACACGAGTATTCAGAAACGGCAACGTTCCAAAGTGTCATGTCAGTAGAAGCTACTGTGCACTTAGCACGTCTTTGTGAGTAAAGAAGTAATAGAGGTACTTTATATCAAGTCTAAAAGCCCTCAACTATATGTCCGACTGCTGCTTCGGAAATTCAACGTCTTCTATAGAATTTTGAATTCTGAAAGGGTCATCAACCGGGAAAAACCTTGCAGAAACCACCCTAGTTTATTTTACCAGGAACTTCTTTCTGAAACGACTGTCCTGAAAAGCACACCTTCCTTGTGTGCCTTGGCTGAAAAGAACATGTTCAGGGCCAGTGTATCACTTTTCCTAATTTTTTGCGAGCACACTGTCAAATCTAGGTCAGAACATAAATGTTATGCCTCCCCTAGGTCCGACTTCAGCCAGGTTGATGCCTTCGCACACATGAGAGACGGAAGAAATGTCATGATGGGCTTTTTCGAAATAGACCTCGCGACCAAACTGCGAACTCTCCCTTTTTATCTGAAGGTACAACGCATAGTTCATTGTCTGTGAGATGAGCAGCAACATTACCTATAGTCACAACACTGTTAGGGTGCTTACCGCGTTAAAGAGTGTCCTGACCTTCCGACACGCATATGTCACTGTCTTGCGGCGGTACATGGTTCGCCACCCATCGCGCAGTTGCAGGTAGTTCTGCGGGTGTCCGTCTATTCTCAACTGCAAATTTAGCACCTAGACTTTTCTGATGTACATTCTCGTATTCAGCACTGTAATAGAAGGACAACCATGATATCACGACGTTTTTTTTTAATCCACTGGATGACGTAGCTTACAAGTGTGTGATACAAAGCGACCATGGAAGCACAAAGAAGCAGACAGATAGATAGATAGATAGATAGATAGATAGATAGATAGATAGATAGATAGATTAGATAGATAGATAGTTGATAGATAGATAGATAGATAGATAGATAGATAGATAGATAGATAGATAGATAGATAGATAGATAGATAGATAGATAGATAGATAGATAGATAGATAGATAGATAGATAGATAGATAGTAAGGGAGCGGCGGCTGCAAGCGTGCTGACCGTAGAAGAAAAGAACAATGGACGATCGCGCGCTCGCAGCTCGCGCTCAGCAGCCGCTGGCAGCGGACAGTTGCGGCCGAGGCTCGATGCAGCAAAGATACGACCCTTTGTGTTCGTCCTCATCCATAAAGGGTTCAGGGCTAACCGCAGCCGCAAAACCCTACATCTGGCGCCCAACGGGAAGGACCTCGTCCCGTTATGCTCTGCCCGATCAACGTACGCCGTATCCCACCAGCCCCTGACTTCGGCCCCCTGCACGGCGATATCGCCTTCGAGGAGCTATGGGCGCTGAAACGAGCGTTCCTGGATATGGCCGCCTACGGAGTCTACGACTTGGTCCTCACACATCAGCCGGTCGAGACACTCATGCGCCTCTGCCTTTCCGGGAGAATGACCCACTACGAGCAGCGGCGTGCCATCATCGCCCTCGAGCACCTCCGTGCTCACCTCGGCGTCCAGCTGCCCGCGCAGGCCATGGAGGCTGTGGCGAGGCGGCACCTGGGGCCGACGACGAAGGCGGCGATGATGCGTGCGCTGATGAGGTCGGCGTCGAGGCTCGTGCGGGCTCGTGCGGCGGGCCGGCTCCGCGGGACGACAAGCGAGGCGGTGGCAACGCATCGTCCTCCAACGAGGGCGAAAGGAACGTGATCGGCGAGGAGTACACAGCGACGGACGAGGAGATCGCCGAGAACGAGGGCGAGGACTCCCAGGACGGCGAAAGAGAGTGCAACGGAGCAAATCTCGAGGTCGGCATCAAAGAGAGCCCGCATGGCGAGTCCCATTCAGAAGGAGCGTGTCACGACATGGCACCGAAGGCGGACGAGGAGATCGCTGAGGAGTTTCGCGAGGAAGGAGACGAGCCAGCTGAAGACAAGGTGGGCTCTGGATTTGTGCTGGTTGATTTCCGGGACGACGCCAGCATGCGAGAACTGGACGGTGCGACAAAAGATCTTGGAGGGCGAGAAGCAAAAGATGGAAAGGCGGAGAAGACGAAAAAGAGGCGGAAAAGGAAGAAAAAGAGAACCCACGACGAACAGCTCGGTGGTGTGGGGGCCAAGGAGAACAAGGCGATCGTGGACGAGGCGATCGTTGTGGACGCAGTGGCACACGTTCGCGCAAACATGTCTGAACCCAACCCGGACAGCGAGAGGGAAGATCGCACTGAGGAAGAGACGAAGGCCGAGGTGGAGAAGCCTGCCGCAGACACCAAGGAGGAGGAAGAGACCAAGGGGGATGCTGCTCCACCCGCCAAGAAGGCCAAGGCTGAACCGGCCAGGACGCGTCCCCAGTGTGGGACCAACTCAGCGGTTGCGCGTCGCGTGCACAGCCTGGAGGCGGCCGCCAAGGAGGGCGAGGCCCTTCTCAGGGAACTGGGGCACAAGGAAAGCAGCGTCCCAGATAGTGGCTGCAGGCGCACACGCTCGCAGACACGGTGCACCACGGCTGCTCCCGCTGGACGGCAGCCTGCACGGAAGACCCCTTCATGACCCCGCGTGCCAAGCCAGCACGCGGGGCCATGAAGGGTGCGGCCTCCAAGCGCAATAAGAAGGAAGAGAGTTAGGAGGAGTAGGAAGAAGTAGTCGCCTCTGCTGAGGAGGTTTTGACGACAGCCGTCTACGAGGATGGGTCAGCAGGCAGCATAGAGAAGAAGGACGAGAAGGACGAGGTGAATAACGACGACGATGCAGGCGAGGCACGGCAAGAAGATTCTGAGGATGCCAACGCCGATCACAAGGAGGAACCGGAGGCCAACAACATGCAGGATGAGCCAATCACAGACAGTGGCAGCAAGGCGACTGCTCCGACGACCGCTGAATCGAAAGTGATAGCGGAGTCTCCAGTTGCCACGGACAACTCCGGGAGCTTGGTGACGTGGTGGACGACCCGTGCCGGCGTGTGGTCGTGTACGCCACGCGCTGTCCGCCGTGGCCAAGAGTAGCCAGGATAGTTGCGCGGGCTACTGGCGCTAAGTAGCCCACGTCCTTCTCCCCCGCTTTCGCCGAGGGAAGGGGGCAGTATAGGAGCGGTGGCTGTAAGTGTGCTGACCGTAGAAGAGGAGAACGATGGACGATGGCGCGCTCGCAGCTCGCGCTCAGCAGCCGCTGGCAGCGGGCAGTTGCGGCGAGACTCGATGCAGTAAAGATGTGCCCCTTTGTGTATCGGTCTCATCCCTTAAGGGTTCAGGGCTAACCGCAGCCGCTACACCCTACAATATATTGATAGATAGATAGATAGATAGATAGATAGATAGATAGATAGATAGATAGATAGATAGATAGATAGATAGATAGATAGATAGATAGATAGATAGATAGATAGATAGATAGATAGATAGATAGATAGATAGACAGACAGACAGGCATTACTCACCGACTGCAAGTCGTTTTCTCATCCTCTAATTATTTTATATTTATGTCGTAATTACTGCAATACAGTTAGAACTACAAATATTGTCCCTTATGACTTCATCGGGTTCGTTCGCTGTTCGGGTCATTAGGTTGTGTGTAACGAAGAAGCGAGCTTTCTATTATTTTCCTCCTTCTATTTGCTTCGTATCACAAAGCACGCTTGAACATGTTTTGAAAGTGTGTGCGCGTTACGGTGGCGTAAGTACAATTTTGTCTTGGGAAAGCCGACCACCTATTGCATGTTTGCGCGTATGCTTGTATGTGTAAGGGTATGCTATATATACTTGACATAAAATATAACAAATGAAAAATGATTTTAAGCGGCGATACTGAACACCCCCCCCCCCCTCAAACTACCTATGGCTATGTCTTAGGCGTACTAAATCACGACGTTTCTTACGCGATTTCTGCAGTAAACGGCCTCAATATGTTTATGGCGGGCTAATAAGAGGCCACACTTCTGGCTTACGTTTTCGCTATGGCGCATGTGCCATCAGGCCTTGGGATTGTTGATCAGTTAGAATCTATACCTCCCAGGCCACGCGCAAATGCTAAACTGCATGTCCACGAGAGCATGGTAGTTTTCAATGCGCCGATTTTAGGATTGCGGTCTTATTTGAAGGTCATTATTAGGGCCTTCTTTTGGGGTAGAGTGTCGTTGTCTGTCGCCATAACCGATCGAATGAGAACAGCGACACATCCTGACTCGGGCGCCTCTAGCGACGCGACGCTCTTCTTTTTCAGGTACTGGCTACATTACTCTGAAAACTTCGCTGCCGGAATACAAAATAAAAAGTTTATAAGTGTGTAAATAAAAAAAGAAGATAAATAATAGGTAGTTTTAAATAACTGTAGTTTGCACCGACGAACCAGAATACAGTGAAACCTCGGTGATACGATCAGAGGTCATAGGAATTTCGGGGTGATACGAATTTTTCGTTGGTCACGGCCAAGGCCATTCGCCTGCAATGTAATGGAATACGGTTGCTGCGAACCGATTTTAACCCAGCGACGTTTGATACGAACTTACGCTACCGCCCACGTGCGAAGAGGTGCTGTCCGCGCTGTCGCGGAAGACGCGCCAAGTACGTGCGAGCATAGAGTTTCCTAAAATGACCTAGAGGGAACTCTGGCGCTGCGATCGTTCAGCCACCATGGGAATGATGGGTAGTACACGGATTTGCCTAGTCTTCGTGCTTGTGGGCTTCGAACGCACTTGTGGCTCTGTTTATTGCTATGTTTTGGTTTTCTTTCGGATAAAAGAATGGATCGTTGTGAACTTCGTGACCAGATTTGAATCGGTGAGCCTAAAGAAGTTAAAGTGGTGAAGTGAAACTGCTGATTTTTGCTGAACTTCGTTTTGTGACAAAGCGGATGCAGGCGACGCGGAGCTAAACGGAGCCGAAAGAACGAAGTTTAGTCAAATCCGTGTACTACCCATGATTCCCATGCTGGCTGAAGCGCGATGCATTGCAGCTCCCATAGACACTAGCGCCAGAGTTCCCTCTAGTAAGTATTGTAGGGGAAACTCTATGCGTGCGAGCGCGGCGACGCAAGCGTGGGCATGTGCGTCGCACCACCAAATCGTCAGAATCACGGTTTAAGAAAAACGCTTTTCTTACGGTCAGAATAAAGTTTCAGAGACGCGTCACGGCCTCCGAGATTGTGTGCGCGAATCTTTAAGGCTATTACGTGCCTCCGTGATCCTTCGCGTTTAGACTACAGAGGACATTAGCCCCATGCTTTTTTTTCTAACGCGCTGACGTGGGCTGATGTCTTTGTACTGCGTTTAGACGTGCCTGTCTCCTGCATCACACATCCTATGAAAGGTGGACGAGGACCGAAAGAAGGCGAGGACGGTCTTGGCGAAGGAGTCAGGCCTCACAACGTCAACATGCGCGACCGTTGAGGTTACGCTTGTGCGGGCACGGCCGTAAATCTCCCAAAAATATCCCCAACACCTCCGCGATAACAAAACCATAACACAGGACCGTGGTTCTGTAATTTCGTGGACTTGATCCATCGCATCAAAGTGCTTTTTTTATTACTTTCGATTCAGTACTCCGGTGTCATGCAAAAAAGTGTACTAAAATTTGGAAGAGGCTACTCTCTCGCGGGTGACACGGCACCTGGTTCATTAATTAAATACGCGTGCACGGACCGTATTTTTACGAGTTCCGGTATGATTGCAGACATCTAAAACCTTGACTGACAATCATTCAGGGTTCTTCCTGACGTTGCTGCGGCCCTGAAAGAGAATAAATGAAAACGTACTTCAGCTTTCGTTGGTGGCATGCTAATTTTCCATGCTCACTGGTGATACGAATTTTGGATGATACGAATATTTTTGGTGGTCCTGTGAGATTCGTATCACCGAGGTTTCACTGTATAACTAAGACATATAAACAACAATAGTAAATGACTGCAGGAGGAAACAGAGTGGCACAACTTTGTGCAATGTGTATTGATGCCATCGGGCAAACTAGCGCAATAGAAAACAAATTATAAAACCAACAGCTGAAACTGAAAAAATAAAAATATGTGCCTCTAAGATATACGTCATCATAGGAAAACACGCTCCAGTATATCGTATTAGGCAAAATTGAAATCGTCTGCAGTTTTGCATTATTTCTTAACGGCGCATCGTCAGGCGATATTCTGAAGTCTTTAACAGCAGGGCCTGCACATAATAGAACAGACACAGCGCATCAAATTGATCTACTGCAACAATAAGATGTTCAAAATTTTGCATACGAGTAACTTGTTCAATGACTTCCCGGTTTCCCAATTTTTAGACGACGCTCAACAAACATTCCTGTTCAAAAAGAATGAATTAGAAAAATATAACATAAATAAACTATTGGGGTCGGCTGGCAAAAGGTATAGGGAAAAATACATGCTTTGTAGCCTAAAGAAAGCTGAGTTATACTTCCTTCTCATTTCGCGTATGTATTACCCTTGCTTTAGTTCATGAAGACGACAGCTACGAGATGATTTATTGGGACCGCTATGAAGGTTGTGCCATTATGAAACGAGGTAAGAGGAATTTTCGCGAAGAACTTTCGTGATGAACAATCAACTTACGTGCTAGGAAGAAGCATCTTCTTAAACTTTTTATCACGAAATTGTTTGATGTCGGGGTCCACCAAGACTTTCATACATATTTCCGTCACGGAAATGCGTCAACAAAATGCGCGCAATCAGGCGGCAAAGCCAAAAAAACGAAGATGAAAAATTTCCGTAAACGCTAGTCAAACCTACGACTTCTCCGTCCGCGACGATATCTGATGCACGCTCTAACCACTGCGCCACGGCCACACAAGCGGCAGGCCTCACGAACGCGCCCTTTATCTCTCACAATTTGCTCTCAGAGTGCTCTTGGTTAGCGGGGTAGTGTCGGCTGCTGGTAGCCACACAGTAAAGTGATGCGTAGCCTCCGCGTTTAGCTCTGGCAATGCGCCATTGCACTGTTGCTATAGCCGTTCCATTCGGCGCCTTTCCAAAAGAAGTGCAGTTTTGCCAACCTTTTACACCGCGAGCTGGCGGCTTTAGTCCAAGCCTCGCTCATAGCATCCATTCATATTAAAAATAGGTCTGCTACGCGCGCCTGACCAACTCCCAGTCATTGGCCTGGCTGTCACACCGCGTTCTCCACTCGAACCGTGAGAAATCACGGCCATATTGGAGGGGAGACACAACGCGCGTCGCGTTTCCCGTCGCATATCTAGCCCGGCCAAGATGTGATCTTCCTGTTAGCTCGTTAACATTCCGAGGAATGGCGACCTTACTCCTCACTCAGTAATGAAACTCAGCGTCCAATAACCGACACTCTTGTGGCTGTAACACCGCTTTCTCTGATTACGCTATCGCCGTGCAAGAAAAAAACGCTCGGTGGCGTCGCGGAGTGTGCAAGCAATCGCATCGCGCCTCGTAGTTCTCATGTTGTTGGTGGTTTCCACTCCAAACACCCCAAAATTTTGACACCATTGCACTTGTGAAGTGACTGGAAGCCCGTCGACCCCAATGTTCTGGCCAAAGAACCGTTTTTCACACTACCAGAACAAATGCAGACCTCCACTGCGTAGCCGCCGCGCCAAGCCTACCAAGAGGTTGGAGATTGGCAGCTACGCCGCCGATGCGGGCAACGCAGACGCTGATGGCGGCCCATACAGTTGCGCCAGGCGTGGTGAACGCCAATGTGCGTCCAACCATCCATGAAAATCCCACGGAAGAAGGTATGGACTTTTTGAAGCCCTATTCTGCACATACACAAATACATGACAGGAGTGTGAGACGACACCAAGGACTGCCCATACCAACACTCACAAGCCCACTACTGGAGGAGGCAGTCATCGCAGCGTGCGGAAATGGAATACATGGTGAGAAACTGATGCTACGCCTAAAACCAGGCTCCAATATTATAGTCATGTCGACTCCTGACCAACAAGTGGCAGAACTAGGGCGCGAAGGTACGTCGAGTGCGGTAAACGGCCGATCCCATGCAATTATTGCATGCGTCGCTGCAGGAGACGGAGCCGTCCGAGGTGTGATTCATGGCCTACCCCCACATGCCCCGTCCGGTAGCCTAAAGACGAACTTACGAATCCGCACTCAAAACGCTGAAATCATCCAGGCTCGTATGCTGGGTCACTCAAAGACAACTGTCATCACGTTCTACGGAACTTTCGTGCCCAAGTACGTATGCTATCAAGGAGGCGAACTGGCCTGCTACCCACATCAGAACATAGTAATTGTCTGCAAAATCTGTCAGCAAGTGGGACATAAGATGGACGTCTGCCCAAGGCCCGAACTTTACGTTTTTAAAATATGTGGAACCTTACACCCAACGGATGGACACGAGTGCGCTCCGCGCTGTGCGACATGTGAAGCAGAGCACTTGACCAGAGACCGCAGCTGTTGATAGCAACTGAAGCCAGCTCAACATTGCCGCAAGTATCAGAAAAGGAAACCTTAGCTCACGATGCAACATGCACCACAAGAAATGGACAATACCCAAAGCAGCCGCCGACTAGGCTGTTTTGAATCCGAAGAACAAGTGATGCAGTTCAGCGATCACTGATTTCCAAGAGTGCCGACCAAGCCCATATGTCACGCTCAAGATCCTGGTCGAGATCCCGGTTCAGAACGACATCCGGATCAAGATTTCGACCAACCAACAGCAGTAAGAATGCTAAACCACCACCCGAACCTAAGGCCCCTCACGAAACCGATCCAAAGCCCAGGGCAGTTTCAGGCCAGCAGGAAGCTCGACTGCCGGTCAGATGGGCACAAACCGCTTCTCCTACAAGCTCACTAATAACTGAAAACCCGGTATGTCAAAAAATCACAAAGGAAAACAATAAATTAAAAATTAAAAGCCACCTTGGCAGAAATCAAACGAAGTTTGCCGCTCTAAAACAATCCCACAGCCACGTTGAAAAACACTTGTCTCAAGCTAAGCCGACACGACAGCAACAAGAGGCAGGGGCTAAAATCGATGGGACAGAAAACCAGTTACCTACCCTTGCACAAAAAATGCAACAACTGTTCGCCGAAATACATATACTTATAAGAAACGTAGACATTTTCCTAATTCCGTGACAGAAAAATTCAGAAAACGCGCTAGCAACAGCCCGGAAGCCCCTCCCAAAATGTCTGAGACGTCGGATAGCGAGAGCAACAATCATGGCTAGCAGTTATAAGCGCTGTAGATAAACCCTACAAGAAATACAGTGAAATTGTCGTAAGCTACACAAGATATCCACCTTAGGCTAATACATACAATCGACGTCAATCCAGTCTGATGTAATTTGTGTTCAGGAAATAGGAACACATTTACACAATATGACTGGTTACAACCTCCACACTGACCCTGATTACTTATAAATTGGAACTTTGGTAGGGAAGGATGTCTCTCTCTCTAGTTATATTATTTCCCATATAAAAGGACCAAATCTAAGACAATCGTCGCTTACGTATACAGCCCGCCCAGAGAACGTGACGTCGATTTTGGAAACCATATATGTATGCAAAATGGCAAATACGAGATGCAGAGTGGTCGTTCTCGATGGCTTTCATGCGCCTCATACGGGATGGGGGTACCCCAAAGACTCCTCTACAGAGCCCAACCTGCTTGAGGCGATTGAAAACAATAACCTATGGTCGCAACGCCCATAGACAAACCAATCGGCACCGGAAATAGTGCAACTAGAGACACTTTTCTAGACCTCACTTTTACAAACGACCTAGACAAGATCGCATTGACTCATTTCGATGAAAACTTACGCAGCCATCACACCATAATTGGCTTGTCCCTAGATTCACCTAAAATGGAACGACCGCTTCGGACGGCAACTATGACGGACTGGACCGCGTTCAGCGAGAAAGAAGGAAACCTGTAGTCGATAACAAATGAAGTTGATGGGCAAGCTTTATTCCAAACATTCATGAGAAGACTACCCAAAAATAACCACGGCACCAGGCATACCATCGCTCGCTAATGTTGTGGGAAGCTTGATGCAGTTTAGCTAAGCGATGGAAGAGGCTACAACTTAAGAGGAAACTCAAGATAGGAGTAGCAGAGCTTACCCAGAAAGCCAGGAATATGCTCGAACTCTAGATTACAATTACTGGCCTGAATTCTTTGCGTCCCTTGAGGGTATTTGGCACAAGAAAAAACGTGGGCAATATTATGCAGCATGTTACATCCGACTAATACCCAGACAGCCATGAACGAATTCAAACAAATAGAGAATTATTTCGAGGGAATCGACGAAACACTAGTCTCTCAGCTAATAGAAATTTACCGAAGCTCCAAGGAGAGACCAGTCGAAGAAAACGCATATCTCGAATACGACGGCTCAGCCAACCCAGAACTCGACAGCCCCATAACGGTAGCCGAAGTGGACGCAGCTGCGCAATCTTTCAAAAAGAATACAGCCCCTGCCAGAGATCAAATCACGAATACAATGGTTCGCAACCTGAGCAATGAAACTCTATCCCAACTCATAGACTTCTTTAATGAAAAAATATGAGCCAATGGAGAAGTACCACACGAAGGCAAAGAAGCCGAAATAGTACTGACACCAAAACCTGTAAAGCCGTAGAATCTACAGAACCTTACACCCATCTCTCTGACGTCGTGCATGGGTAAACTATTCGAAAAGTGCTTCACACGTGATTGGATTCTTACATTCAGGCCCATCGACTTTTTCCAACTTCAATGCTTGGCTTTAGGCCGCACGTGGCAGCACAGGATGTCTTCCTGCTAATCAAGGAAGAAGCGCTAAATCTACCTAACGGGAGCACGGAGACGTTTATCATAGTCTTGGACATCGAAAAAGATTTCGACTCCATATCTCACGAAACAATACATGAGGATCTACGCAACATTGGATGTGGAGAAAAAAACGTACAACTACATAACCTCTTTTTTAACGAACCGAACGGCTACAATTGGCACCAGCTCGACCGATCTACGATAACGCCAATACCCAACCGCGGAACCCCGGAAGGCTTGATTTTATCCCTTCTACATTTATATGTAAGGATGCGCAAGCTTGCCCTATTGTTAGAGGAGGAACCCGAGCTAAATAAAGCAATATACACAGATGACATAGCGGTATTGCGTTCCAAAGGCTTCCCTGAAAAAAAACTAATGTCGGAAATTCTTGATCATATATGTCAAAGAAAACAAAATCAGAATTCCTCATAATAAAAGCCAAATATTCAAGAAACGCGAAACGCCCCCATACATACCTCAAAGTCCATTGGCAACCTAACAGACAGGGACAAAAGCTAAAAATCCTCGGCCTGTGGACACAATCGAAACACTCAGAAAAACGACGACAAACGTAGCTCGCATGCAACATAGGGTCACGCTAAAAAGACAAATCTTCTGGGAACAGGAAACACTGCCTTGTACAGGATTTTGTAATAAGCAGAATAATGTTCAGTCTACCCTTCCAAAATTTAGCCACTGCGAAATCAACAAAGATTGACGCAATGATGCGAACGGCACACAAAGTTGCGATTCGAATGCCCACCTACGCTAGCAGCGAAAGAGTTCAGGCGATAGCCCTCTATAACACCAACGAAGAACTGGCGTCCGCTGTGCTGATATCGCAAAAGGAACGATTAAATTCTACGGAGCAAGGCAGACCTCTACTCAAGCAGCATGCCTACCCCTTAGTACCTCTACACACCGTAGAGCAGACTTACTTATTACCTAACACTAGGGCCGGAATTATGGCATCCCCCATCCCCAAGAATGTGAGCGCGAAGTGTCACCCAGGCAGACGACAAGCCAGAGCCCGAACACTAGAGAAGCGTTACGGTAATAACCCAACCGTCTTCTACACTGAAGCATGTAGACTGCGCGGCAATTGCTACACCAGTGTTTCAAGAAGCGGAGCTGCAACCGTAGCGGCATTGATAAGAACCCCATCAGTCAGTACGGCCAAAACGGCGGTGGTTGCTATGGCAAGAAGATGCGCACGACAAAAGGGAGGCTCTACCTTGTGATTATCGAGCGTCGTTCAACTTGCCATATGTTTCAGACTGGGGTGATTCCAAGGATGGCAATGAGAATCCGAGGGAAAGAACTCCTAAATTCGCATGCAATATTTGGTGCCCCTCGCATGCGGGATTTGAGGGCAACGAAAGCGCCGACCGGCTTGATCGCGAGATAAGCATCCGAGAACCAGTCGCAACCCTCGAAGAACCCCCAACAACTACGCGAGACATGTTCGAAAACGGAGGAGGAGAACGGCAAAAAAGGCTTCATCCCCATCCGTATTTTACCGGAGAACAGGCGCGATGTTGGCGTCGAGTACAAACCAACAAGTACCCTCCACTTACAAAAACACCTCATAAATCCCACAATATACGCTCGCACCTGTCCGTGGTGGAGCGAACGGCCAACTCTCACCCACATTACGTGGGAATGCGAATAGCGGCCCCAGAACATCTATTCTCCCCTTTTAAGGACAACATCTCGAACAATGCAGTGGGAGACCTGACTTGCTAGCAAGGATCGGGCGAGCCAATTGGCTATGCTTGACCAAGCCCAGCAAGCCGCAAAGGCCAGTTAATGCACGTGCCCAGAAAGCTTTTAGTCAATGAGAAAACTTTTCATCTTCTCCCCGTGTGAATGGAACGGGCGAGCAGCACTAGCAACGGCGCGTTGCTGGAGCCAATCACGGAGGCGACGAGTAGTGCAACATGGCCCTAATGAGCACCGACTGCGAGCGTTTCGGTAGTCTCAGCGCGGCGGAGGCTTTCGCTGCAAATTGTACAAAACCCTATGGTCGGTGAAATGCGGCGTCCATGATGATTCGAATGGGTGACAACGCAGTTACCCGATTCTCCTTCAGCGTCATCGTGTGACGCCTCCTCGCCAGCGTAGTGCCACTTCTCCGCCGCCTAACAGTACTTCTCCGCCGCCTACAGCTTCGACTGCCCTGGCACCGACTACTAGGACGCGCACACCTCGCCGTTTCTCTCCTCAAATGACGAGGCTTTGAAAGAACGCATGTAGGGTTAGTGTTTATTATGCGCACGTTGAAGCCACCTTTGTGTGGGATTAATCATATGTTGAGTGCAGGTGTATGTTAACTACTACAGCGACCAGAAATGTTTAATCATGTTCAGCGATGTAAGTCGCCGGGATGGAGGTGTGCCACCAGGCGTCAACTTGGGTGCATCCACATCAAGTGGCGCTATAGCTGCCAAACACGAATAGACATTGTGTAAGCTCTCGTATATCAATGTATAATAAGAAATGAACTACTTCTGCGAGGACACAATTAACGTTCTTGTTATACCAATTCCTTTGACAGTGGGATCCACCATGTATTTTTTTTATTAATATGTACTGATGGGCTAGTTGGTGAGCCATGATTTACGAATAGGCAGCTCACAAAAGGGCAACAAATACGTACACATAAAAAGACGCAAACACAGCGCTTGTGTTTGCGTCTTTTTTGTGTACGTATTTGTTGCCCTTTTGTGCGCTGCCTATTCGAAAATCATGTATTTTTGCTGATATGAACACATTGTGCCGCATCAATAGTACTGTCGCCTCGAACGTAAAGCTGTGTGGACGGTGTTTTCCCGTGACATAATTTTGAAGACGGCGATCCATGTGGATAATCTTATTTCATATTAGACATAAAGAAAAACTTGAACATCAACGTGTGTGCCCAAAAATAAGCGCTTCATGTCATACTTGTTCGTAAGAAAATTCTTCAACCAATCTGAATGTCAGGCATATCACTAACGGTGCCGGTTTCCTGGTGCCAAAGAGCGCTCATAGTAAGGAAGGTTTGTGAATTTGGCCTCAGATCAGTGTTTTTGTCTGTCCAATAGGTGTTTGATGTCTGTCATTCTGTGCATCACAAATGCGCATTGCTATGCGTCACGAGGAGCATCGCGCAGCTACTATTTTAAACAGATACTATATGCCCAAGTGAGAGTTGATTCCCAGCGATCCGAACTGATTTTTCGCCGCTCGCTGGTGGCGCCTATTTACGTTATCACCCCCTACCTCTTTATGAACCCTGCACCGATTACAAGCTCACTATTATGATAAAGAAAGGCACTAAAAGATTAAGGTTCTTTTGAAATAACACAAAACCAAACACGTGATCTCTGCACAGAATCACTTGCCTCACAAATACAGTTAGAGCAGAAAGCCGTGCCCTTATCGAAGCTGCATCGTCTGAGCGACCGCATCTGGAAATGCATAAAAGCTCGCCTTGCTAACGTAGCGCAACTGTTACAGAGTGCACCGTATTGACTAAGCATCCTTCGAGGTGACTATTCAACACGAACCGGCGTCTGCATTGAGATTTTATTGCTTCGCTGGTGCTCCCCTTGACAAACTAGCTGCGCTGGAGCATTGACTGTGTTGGAAGAATCACGTTAATGATGTCGCAATATGCAAGGGTTGTACTAAATCGCTGATCGAAAGAAACAGTCGCAGGTCAGCTTTTAAATCGGTAACTATTTTTGTGCCGAATCGTCGAGGAAAGTGTCTTCGCCTTTCTGTAACGTGAGGCGAAACGCGATGAAGAATAACTGTCACACAAAAACTTTTTGGCAGCGCTGGGTTCTGAATCTAGGGTCCCACGCTTAGACGCATAGCTTGTTACGCAACGGGCCAGACACACATGTTTGTAGAACGGGAATATATGCGAATTATATGCCCCGCTTCACACTGGCGCCAAAGTAGCGAGTCAGGTAATTGGTACGGATAATCTATCTTACTTCCAATATAAGTGAAACATTGCCCCAGCAAATCCACTTCACTCTGGCAGAGTTGCTTCCCTTTTACCTCAGCGGGACATAGAAGATCGGCCCACGCGCACTTTTCATCTTTGGCTATGGCGACTGGTCGATAGGTGATGTTTTTAAGGCGAAAGCCTCATACGCCCCGCTAAGCACGAAATTTTACCGGCGGCGTCCCACGTCGACGGCGTCTCGGGTCCGGCGGCGTCGGGGACGAGTGGTTCAAAAAACCATCATCACGTGATGACCTAACCGTATGACATCATCATGACGTCGAAAATTCTTGGGTGACGTAATGTGGCGTAAAGCCACCTAATGCCGTTGTAGCGCCCTCCTTCGGGCTGCGAACAAAACCGGAGAGCGTGCGACCTCAAGAGAAGAAAATAGAGACGGCGCTTCGCAGTGGCACGTGACGCCACGGCTCGTGTTCCCTGCTGGCGTCGATTCTGGTGCAGCCCTCTCGCTCGTTCACTCCTGTGGCAGAAGCCTATGGCGTCATCCAATGCCATCGTAGCTTGGTCAAAGTTGGGCCAGGGGCGTAGGCAGAGATTTTTTTCGGGGGGGGGGGCTCAATGATTTGAAGGGGGGCTGGGCAGGCAGATGCGGTCAGGTGTCAGTTTCACAGGAAGAATTTGTTCTCTGACTGCGGTATTACTCCTCCGCACACGTGACTTCGACTGGCGTAGGCTATTACTCTTTGGCAGCCGTCTGTCACTGCATTAGTGCAGCAGCCGAACACACATTACTTATATCTGCGTGACACTTGCGTAGCCACGGGGTGGGGAAGGAGCTTTGAAATTGTTCTGGACAACATTGTAAATACTGATGTTTGGGCTAGTTTTGAATACATTTTCGTTGAAATTTACTGCACCGAAACGAATAGAACCTAACAGAAGAAAGGTAGTTTTGCAAGTTTAACTTGCACAACTGCCTTTCGCAAAGTTTAACCAGTTGATGTTTTGGTACCTATGAGTCAATTGTCTTTTTTCATGATTATGGGTAGCCAGTACAGACAAAATCCCTCCTTCACTCTCTTCAGACTGTTAGCTTGGTGTTACAAAATCTTCAATGCGGAGATCAGCGCATTGCACCATGTGCACGTTAATGGCTACCTAGCGTCGCAGCTATTTTAGACTATTTAGCCTTGTCTTGAAAAACTCAACGTCATTATGACGTCATATGATGACTTTTTGTATCACTCGTGTTGGCGCTGACGCCGCGGGAAGCCGACACTGACGGTCAATTTTCGTGTTTGATGACGCATCTAAGGCTTTCGTCTTAATAATTACGTGGTTGAAACTTATCGCGGGCTGTGAATTGGGGAGGTTCGTCAAGTCATGTAGACTGTCGTATGCTTTAGTGTATTCCCGTGTGTCGCTTTGAAGTCATGAAGACCGAGCTGCGCAATTATGACCGGTTAGATCGTATCTTCGGCACTCGAGCGGTCATACGCATATTGTTTCGAAGATGTGTAGATCATATGGTTGTAAGTATTTGCTGTGTTATCTAAGGTCCTATCACGGAACAGATACTTGCACCGTAATCCGCCCAAGCATTTAGCATGAAAACTAAATGTTCGTTTAGGCTCCTTCTGATGTTAGCCTTCTTTTCTGAAATCAAAGCAGGTGTCCGTGTACTAGGCATGTACTTTTCTTTATTGCAGGAAAAGGAAAGTGCGAGATGTTCGTGCGTAACAAGTATATTGATTATGCACAAACGAATTGCTATTTGAAAGTTGCGAAGCTCTGTGGTGCATATTGTAGCGATAAGGTTTATACGGGTTCCTGCAAGCGATCTGGGAAAAGGTAAAGTACCCTTTCGCTTTTTAATATTGAAATCTCATGAAGTATGCTGTGAGCTTTGGTCTGTTGGAGTGGATACATTGAATAGGCACATTACTCAATATGCAAGTTAGGGTAGCTGACGTATTGAATGAATAGCGAACATATATAAACTAATACGAACATACCCACTCTGTGGCAGACGCTTGACGTAAATCATTCGCCGTAGTGGTGACAGATACGAGTTAGGCTTTTTTCAGTTCAGATATCAACAGTTCAGACCGACAGCTTCTAGATTAAAATTATCATTGCGTAATATAGGTATATACATCAGCTCGCTTCTGAAAGTTAATCTTCCACGTTTCTTAATAGGGCCAACATTTAGAAAATACGCAACAGATTCTATCAAGCGTGACTAACGAAATACATTTTCAGAATTATAGCTGCTTACATATTTAGTAGCAAATATATGTTCGCCGGCGTTAGGACAATATTCTTCGCTAATAGCGGGACGCCTCTCACCGCAAGACATAAGCCAGCAGAAAATAGAATTATTGAATTGTACTTGCGGCATGCTATTGTTCATTCCGGCTAGTCGATGCGTCTAGGATTTTTACCGCATTCAGAGCCCCGACAAGCACATTACCTGTAGAATAAAGTTATCTCTCTTCATACTCCTCTGCTTCTATCGTCAATTACTTTTCACGCAAGGGTTTAACCATTCTATAGTTTGTTTCAAAGAAGGCATATGCGCAGGGCTGTAATGTTACAAAACTTACCTTATGCCCCAATTACCAAAAATTAAACAATCGAGAAGGTGACAATTTAATCGGCTACTACCTACAAGGTACTTCTCACTCAAAATAATGCGATTAGTTTCGTCATATTTTGTTTGTAACCATATTCAAGTGGCTATCAAGAAGAAGCCAACATTTGAACCCTCCTTGCTCACCACTTCATAGGTCAGAATGCGAAGACATGCCTTACCTACAGTTTTTATTGCAATAGCAATTATATGGGCACTCTGGGGGGAATTTGACCGTTAGCGTCAGCGGCACCATGAGATTCAGTATAAAGTGCAAATCGATATCACGGGTTGTATGTTGTGTGTGCGATTGAAAGCATGCGAGCGCAGTCGACGAGCGCTTATCAAGCGGAATGTAAACGTGCCGGCCCTCTTTCGTCGCACGAAAGGCGCATAGAGATGGGAGCTGGCGGGGGAACTCCCCTCCAGCAGCAAATGCGTACTATACCCGACCGGACGTGGTATCCCCCGGTCGCCCACGTATCTTTTGAGGTCTAAACCCCAGATATTACATTATCTTTTGAGGTGATCAGCAGATTGCTCATACCTTCGTACGTGCTACAATCTCATCGCAAAATTTACGTTCGAGCCTTAGTCAGCACGAGCGATACTTGGCTCGCGGCAGCGGCTGCGTTTCCTAAAGGAGTGAGCTGCTAGCCTTTCTTCGTATAAAATTCCAATTCATTGCTATCGCATTCGTTGCTCCACCTTCGAACTGGATGCTATTTGGAGCATACAGCATGCAACTATTGTCATGATATTAGCAATTTAAAGGTAAAATTTCGGACACATACAGAGAGTACACCATTTTCCCCTCCCTAACTGAGTAAGACCCTGTGGTTTTTAAAGTCGGTAATTGATAAGCCTAAGGTTCCTTGGTAGTTTGAACGAATTATAAAGGCTGAAATATAGTAAGAAACGCTTCGCATTTAAATGTGCGCACCGCCATAGATCACCTACGCGTGTTCAATCAAGTGAGTGAGATATCTCTTAACTACAAAAAGCTTCGAGGACGCTTGAGCGTCACCTCCAAAAGCAGAACGCGATAGAATAACCGGGACACGTTCACATCGCGTTCTTAATCGCTAGTATTGCTTCCCTGCTTGGGGGCTACCTCAGCCGTACCGCAAGGAAAGGAGCGTCTGAGTGCGAAACATTGGACGTTTCAAGCTATGCTAGAATGATTACAGGCAGTGCTGTTGCGAAGTGCCCACAAAGCCTTGAGTCTTCCTTTGCGAATTGGCGAAGTACGTAAGGCACTACGTGAGCGTAAGGCAATTCGCGAATCTGCGCTGCTGCACCTTTTGTTCCCTGTGGCGGATAATTATGATCAATTATTCCGGAGAGCTCTGTAATAGGCGAGCCTTTAAACGAACCACGTTTTGCGCAAATCACGTGTTTTTACGCTTGGTGCAATTATGCGTTTGTTCCACAAAAAATTACAAGCGCTAAGGACGCTTCTTGCAATGGATGACATTCCTACACGGTTTTCTTCTTTTCGACACACTGTCAAGCACTGGCGTTCTTTGTGGTAGAGCACAATGCACATGCTGTGGGAAAGCTAGTTAAACGACGGAGCATGTTCTCAATAAATGGGGAGATATCCAACCAGGTGCATGTTTCGACATGAGCCTACATGTAACATTGGGGGTTAGGGACAACAATGGAAAGCTGAACACGCCCACGATAGAAATAAGAGACAGTTAGAGTGCTGGTGGCAGAAGAGCAGAAAGAAAAGAGAAAAATGGATACCGGGAAAAACAAGGACACTTTGTCGTAAGGGGCAGAGAACTGGGCTGTGAATTTGTTTTCTTTTTCTATTGGCTTGGTGTGCGACCGATGGCGGCGCTGCGAACGGCGCCTGTATGACGTCAGAACGGGGATTCGCGCGCTTTCGTCTGCTACGTAAGCCCAGCGCCGTGTTGAAACTACCGTTGTGGTAAATCTCAACAAAAAAGCAGTTCAATTTGTTATCTTGCGTATGCTGGCTACTGACGCTGTTCGAACAACCGCGGCTCTGCTTTTAACGTTCATTTAGAACTACAGCTCTTTGTTTCTTAGAATTGCGGCCGCTCGTCTCCGCGGCGAGTGCTGCGCAATGGTGAAGTACTGCTCTGTGCCTCAGTGTACTTCGTCCGCTCGTGAAAAAGCCGTTAGCTTTCACAACTATCCTATGGACCCAAAGCTGAAGAAGAAGTGGATAGTCAAGCTCAGAATGAGAAAGCGCCCCACGCCTGCATCGACAGTGTGCAGCAAGCACTTCGCGGACAGTGACTTCTGCTACCCACCGTACGCGCTTAGGTAAGCTTGTGACCGCGTTTAAGCGCCTCGCCAATACTTAAGCCGTTTATTGCACGCAGTCTATAAGCATAGGTGACTTACACCAGGTGTGGTGCCGTCCCACAACCTGCCGCGAAGGCCCGTAGACAAGGAGCCGACGACACGGCCTCCGAATCGCCTCGCACGTAAGCGCGCATCGTGAGCTCAGCTGAACGGCGCAGTATATCTGAGACTGCGGCTGCATTTGGATGGTGTAATACGTATTTTACTTATAAAGGCAAGCGCGCGCCTAGCGGACTGTTTATGATAAATTCATAAGCGAAACCTGTTGCCGCTGTTTAGTGCACATTCTCTAAAAGTTTTTACCTGAGGCAGTGCAGACACTCTTTTGAAAGCGGAGCTCTTTAAGCTTTTCGTTAGGCTGCGCGGCGTGAAACTCGACCCGGCTTGCCTTTGTCACGTTAATCTCTGTGGTCCTGTACGTGGTATAATCCGCGATTAACTATTTGTTATGTTCTAATACCCATGCGACGGCGTTGCGCGGTGTTAAAATTCACTACGACGTAATATCGTTCTCACTGAACCAACATTACGGGACAAACTGCGATCATGGGCACCGGCAGGGGAGTGTGCAACAAGGCGTCACTTGCGCACTCGTTTGCAGGACGAGAGCTGCGACGGGGATGCGATCTCTGTTGGCGGCCTCGACTGCGCATTCAACAACGTGGCCTGCGTCGTACACCGCCTCGCCCTCGATGAGGCACCGCGACCTTTCACAAGCTTTATCTACATACTTGTAGATGCTGGAGAACGGCACGCTTACTGAAATATCGAAAGAAACACTCAAACTAATTAGTATCGTACGGCGGAAACAAGATAACGAGCGAGAACACTCACACATAATTTCACTTTCTTACCAGCAATGCGGTCGGTGGCATCGGCGCACTCGTCGGTCATCCGGGAGATTTCTTGGCCCTGTCGATCGGGCCGCAACTAAAACAAGTTCAAGATTACACTCGAAAACATTCGTTGCAGGCTTTAGTTGACCGTCGCGAGGCTGTTCGTTCGACAAAGTTCCCGCCTGAAGCAGACGATCCGCATACAGGAGCAGCGGCTGCTGAAGCGCGGTTGAGAGCGGAGTCCCCGCTCTGACGTCACACGCGAGAGGGCGCCACTCCAAGATCTCGAGGCCAATAGTTAGATATCAGATTTCAGAATTTGTTTTTTTTTCTACAGTAAGATAGATTTAATCGAAGCAGATAAGGCATTAGACTAACATATTAAAAAAGAGAAGGTTTCTTTTTTGGTCGAGCGTGGTGGCACACGTCACCACCCCGTTATTAAAGGGACGCTTGTAGCATTTATCCATGCACCGGCACGCCACGCAGAAGGTCTGTTTTCGATTTCATCTCGATCCAATGAAATTCATTATTTATTTATTAGCGTCTCTCTCGAGTTTCGCTGACGGACAGGGCCTACTTTTCGCTCACAACCAACGACGCCGACGCGACATCGGAATTTCGACGGAACGAGCCCTTTTAATGTCGTTACAACCTTTTCTGGCGGCGGCGTCACCGCGTCATTCTATAAATCCCAAAAAGAAAAATAGTTTAAACGAAAGTTTTTCTGAAGCGCGCAACGGGGGACTCGAACCTGCGACCCCTCGCTCCGCAGTGCTAGCCGTTAAACTACTCCGCTACGTCCTCTTTCTGACATTCACAGATTATGAAAATAAATTCAGTTGGGTGGAGATGCCAGCAGATTTGTAGGCATTCTTTTGTGAAGGCGCGCGTAAAGTTTACATGACTAGCTAAGCCAATTTTGCAGGGATTTCACATATGCCTTGTTTTTCCTCAAGAAGAGCGGAAATATCCCTATGCAGGTCTTCAACTGCGACATGATGTCTCACTATTTATTTCTTTATTTGTTCATGCACGCGGAGGACCCTTGTGAGAAAGAGATTCTTTATTTGGGAAAATTAGGTGAATAGTGGGGGTAAGTGACGCAGTAACTGTCTCTCAGGCGAGGACACCACAACCGCGACACCTGGGGGAAAGGGGAGAAAAGTATAGGAGAAGTTAGAGTTAGAGTGGAGGAGGAGGCCTGGGGGAGTTAAACACATCACTGGGGGGAGAGGGCGAAAAAGAAAAAAAAGGGGGGGGAACACGCGATAAACACATGACTGGGAAAAAAAAAAGACACGGAAGTTCCGTTTGTTGGGGGCTTGGTCGGCGTGGTTCAGAGAAGACGGTCGGCCAGTTCCGCCGCTTCGATGTAGTTGAGGACCGCGCGCAGGGCAGGGCGCACGCGATGGGCTGATCCTACCGGGTACAGAATGTCATCTACCGTGGCAGACGGAAATCCCATCTGCTTGAAGGCACGAGCGAGCGCTTCGCGGTGGGTGGAGAGGGCGGAGCAGGAAAGGAAGAGATGCGCCACGGTTTCCCTCTCTCCGCAGTCACGGCAGAGGGGCGAGGGCGCACCGCGGAGGCGGTGCCGGCGCTCAGCAGGCCAGACGGAACCTGTCCGCAGTGCGAGGAGGAGGGACCGTTCTTTCCTGGTCAGCACGTTTTCCGATAGAATGCGTGGTGGAGAGCCGGCGGCCGTGCGCTTGTCGGGGAGGTTTCGCACGAGCTCTCGCCAAAGGTTTCGGCGCGCTGTGTCCACGGAGTCCGCGCACGTTGTCAGTGGAACAGCTGGGTCGTGTGCTGTCTTTGCCAGGTCATCGGCAGCCTCGTTCCCTGCGATGCCAACGTGCGACGGTATCCACTGGAGAGCCACGTCGCATCCGTGTTCGCGCAGACTGTGGAGTGACCACGCCACACGTTGTGCGAGTGGGGGGGCGCGTTCCTCTTTGGCGAGCTGGCGGAGGGCAGACCTCGAGTCAGTGTAGATTGTCGCGCGTGTGACTTGCGGCGTTTCACGGATGAGGTCGGCAGCAAGGCGTATTCCTACCAGCTCAGCCGTGGTGGAGGAGGCGCGGTAGGCGAGCCGGCACTGGCGCTTCAATGCCAGCTGTGGTGCCGCGCAGGCAGCGGCCGCAGAGTGGCCCCGAAGCACGGAGGCATCAGTGAAAAACTGTGTCCTTCCATCAAGGTCCTGGTCCATTCTGGCTGCGGCTTTCTGCGCGATAGCACAGGCCGGTGTGTTGCGCTTCGAGCGCACACCTGGGAGCTCGAAGCCGATGGGGAGCGGCACTCTTTGGTGAGGGGGGGGGGGGCACGGGGGAATCTCGGGTGCGGAGTCCATGACGATAGAGTCGAACGTGTCGAATAGTGTTCCGACACGCGAGTTGGGCAGTGCCCGCAACTGGGACAGGATGGCGGCCCCATCCGGTGCACGTTGGAGGCGCTCGAGGTGGTAGAGCGCGCGCAGTTCGCCTGTGAGTGACGCCGGCCAGGCGCATGTCTCCGCGAGCGTGGCAGCCACTCTCGAACCGCGCGGGAGTCCGTGACACATGCGGAGAACTCGGCGATGGTCAGCGTCGATGGTCAGCGTCGATGGGGCGAAGGCTACACAGAGGAAGCGCGTAATGCACTTTGGACATTGCCATGGCCTCGTAGATGTTCATCGTGAAGGAGGCCGGGCATCCGTCTCCTCGCGCGAGAATCCGTCGGACCGCACCCTCGACACGGCGTGCTTCACGTCTCACACGGCTCACCTCCCAGTTCCACTTTAGTCTGTGGTCTATGGTGATACCAAGATAGTGGACGTGGGTTTTCCAGGGCAGCGGAACACCGTGGAGTGTGATGGGGCGGGTTGTACGCCGTTCACTGGCACGCGGGCGGACGAGGAGTGCCTCTGTTTTGGCGGCCGAGATGCGCAGTCCTATGCTGTCCAGGAACCCGGCGACGGCCTCTAGGGCGTTCTGGAGGCACTTACGCACCCTGGCGAGGCATCGGGTGGGGCCGCGCAGATACAGGGTGATGTCGTCCGCGTAGGTGACCGCGTGCACAGTGAAAGCGCCTTGTTTGGGAAGGCACTCGGTGAGCGGTGCTAGAACCAAGTAAAAAAAAAGAAACGGGCTCAGCACGCTTCCTTGTGGGACTCCGGTGGTGACAGGGCGGCGCGTACTGTTCGCCTTCCCCACACGGACAGTCAGTGAGCGGTCCGCGAGGAAGGCTTCAATGTAGCGCAGGAGTTTGCCCTGCACACCAAGCGCACAGACCGCCTGGATGATCGTCGTGTGGGGGAGACAGTCAAAAGCTGACTGCACGTCGAGCAGAAGTAGCAGGGCTGTCTCCCGGTCGTGTAGCGCTTGTTCCAGGGTGCCAACAACCGCGGCAATCGCGTCAGCCGTGGCGCGAAGGGCGCGAAAGCCGCACTGTTGTGGAGGGAAGGTGCCGCTCGCAGTGGATATCCATTGGAGGCGATGAAGCGCCATTGCCTCCATGGTTTTCCCCGGCACCGATGTCAGAGATATCGGCCGGTATGAGGCGAGGCTGCGCGGTGGCTTCCCGCGCTTCAAAACCGGCACGACCAACGCTGTACGCCAGGTATCCGGGAGGGAGCCGCTGTTGAAGACCTCGTTGAAGGCGACGAGCAAGAGTTGGCGCTGGTCGTCGTTGAGGTTCCGCAGCATGCTGTGTGTTATGCCGTCCGGCCCCGGCGCGCTGCGGTGACGTCTGCGGTTGAGCACACGAGCGAGTTCGTGCTCAGTGAACTCGGCGTCGCACAGGCAAGCGAGTTGCTGCGAGACGGCCGCGTCTGTCGGCGCAGAGGGCGATAAGGTCGGACGGTGGCCTCCGAGAGTGCCGGCACTCACGCTTGGAGGCGCAGGGAGGGCTGGGGTAAAAGCGTCTGCTAATAGCTCTGAAAGTTCCAGCTCCGTGATGCCGCGAGCCACCGCAATCGCGAGCACAGGGTGGCGAGGGGCCCTTGGGTTGAGAAGTCCTCTCATGATGGGCCAGGCGCGATTACGGCGACGTGGATCGCTGAGAGACGAGCAGACGCCGGACCAGCTGTTGCGCCTGAGTCGCCGTGCCTGTCGTCTGCAGACCGCATCTATGCGATTGTGCACCGTCCAATGTTCGACACGGTCCGTGCGGGTCGCAATGCGCTGTGCACGTCGGCGAGCGGCGCGCAAATTCAGCAGCTTCACGTCAGGGCACGGGGAGCCGGCAGGCACAACACAGCGCGTTGTGGCTGAACGCGCGCACTCCGCTATGTGAGTGAAAAAGTCACTGGCGAGCGTTGGTTTCGCGCAAAGTTCACGAAAAACACGCCACCTCACGACACTGTACACGCGCTTCGCCCCGCGACTCGGGTGGCTGGGCGAGAGGAACTTTCCGCGACTTCGAGTGGCTGTACAAGGACATTTTGCCAGGCTGGCTCCCTCAGGACTGTCCTGTTGAGCAACCATCCGTCGCCTTCCCAACGGCGGCCCTGTCCGCATTCTGTCACTGTACTGTTGCCACTGTTTGTTTGGTTTTTTTTGTTATTTTATTTTATTTTTTTTATCTCATTTTCATTGGGCACGTTCTGCCCCATCGTCTCAGTCTCATTCTTCATTAAAAAAAAAATGCCCGGTTTCTGTGCTCGTTGTCCCAACGCTCTTAGGACCCACACGCGTTACCGTTGCCCACATTTTTCTTTTATTTAATTGGCTTTTCCACTAAATTTGCGCTTTGGGTTATATTAAAACCCCTTTTCATTTATATTTATTGGCTTTATACCTGGTATGCTTCGGCAGGTACAGGTTTTTCCCATGACTTTATTTTTGCTTTTATTCTTATCGCAACAATGGGAATGAATTTTACTGGGGCGAGAGGGCGATGGGGTAATGGTCCGATCCGGCAGTGTCTGGGGCTCGTGTCCAGATGTACGAGCAGGACTGAGACACCAGTGCCAGATCGATCGTGGAGGGGCGTGTGTTGCGGCGCACAAACGTTGGCTCACCAGTGTTCAGAATGGAGAGACCTGTGGTGGCGATCGCGTCCGACAGGCACCGGCCGCGAAGGTCAGTCAGTCCGCAACCCCAGCTGTTGTGATGAGCGTTGAAGTCCCCACACACGATGCAGTCAACTGTCAGCGCCTCGGCGAGGCGGGGGACAAACGCGTAATCACAACGGAGGTTCGGGCGGACGTAAACACACGCAACCGAAGTGTCCACACCACCCACACGCACTGTCACTGCGAGGCACTCCACTGCGTCATCACAGAAACGTTCACAGGGAATGCAGGTGTGCGCGAGGGCGGCGCGCACATACAGGGCAGTTCGGGGCGAGCCAGGGGGATGACCGGGGTCGGTGCAGGGCGCATCAGAGCAGTTGCTCAGCGCGCACGTCGTCGGTCCGCTGTAGCCGATGAAGTTGTGAAGCGTCAGGTCCTCGGCGCGTGCGTGCGTCTCCTGCAGGGCGAGAATGTCGAATTCATGCAGAGCTTTGTGCTCCGCAAGTTCGGCGTGTCGGCGGCGCAGCGAGCGACAATTCCATTGCAGGATGCGCGGCCTGCAATGATTGCTGGGGTCCCTAGCCATGTTGGTTTAGGGCTTGTTGTGTGGCGAGAGCCGCGACGCACAGCGAGTGGGCAGGAGAGTTCGACGGGAGAAACTCCAGCGCTGTACTGGCTGCTGCTGCGAGCACGGCGATCGCCAAATCGCGCCGAGCGCTTGCAGAGGGGTCGGCGGGTGTGGATGCTGGTAGCTCGTTGTTTGAGCTGCCTCCAGCGATGGAGGAGTACAGCAGCCCCTGCCTAGTTGGCTGGAAAACACGGGCCTGTTCGGAGGAGCTCTTCGCGGCGCCGTCTGTCTGCGCTGCCTGGCTAGCGGTATCTCTCCTGGCCTGAGCGCGAGCCTCTGCGAGCTGCCGTTCCTTTTGCCAGCGAGGGCAGCGCGGTTCCGTGGCCATGTGCTTGCCACCACAAAAGAGGCATTTGGCCACTGGTGCTGTGCATTTCGACTGTTCGTGGTCTGCCCCACAGCGAAGACAGCGCCGGTCGAACGTGCAGGTGGTCTGGACGTGTCCGTACCGACCGCAGGAATCGCATTGAACAGGTCGCGGGCGTCGTGCTTTGACGGTTCGGCGCTGTTTGTACAGGGAGACCTCCGCGGGGGGTTTGGTGCCCTCAAAGCGAACGATGAGGTTCTTCCCTGAGCGCGAACACGCTGTTACAGGGAGATCGGACGCAATGTTTTTGCGTATATCGTCCTCCCCGAGAGCTGTGTCGATGCCGAAAATCATGCCGCTACAGGTGTTGTTGTTAGAGGCCCTCCTGGCGCGGACACTAATACCACAGATGTCTGTGATCGCGAGGAGGGGCTCGAGCGGGCTCCCGATGAGGACATCAGCGGCCACAACGTTCCGGCGAAAGTTTACGCGAACGCGCACGACACCGTCCACCGCGGCAAGGAGTGAAGAGATGGCCTCCTGTGTGGAGGTTCGAAAGTTCATCCTTCTGCTCCTTGGGCGGAATAGAGCCGTTTCCACAGGGCCTTTGGTGCTGGACGTGGGACGGGCCCTCTTCGGCGAGGGGCGTGGCTCAGCCGTGTTGGTGGCCGGAGGCTGTGGGGGACCGTTTGGTTTCGCTTTCGCTTGTGGTGGGCCACGTGGTGGTGCGGGTACAAGCGGAGCGCAGATGGGTGTGCCAGGAGGGGCGCCGGTGGAGGGAAGCGAGGGGAACGCATCATCCTCGTCGCTTACAGCCAGCGTGCCCGTGACGCAACTCGGAATGCTGCCTCCTCCAGCGGCGTGCTGGGAGGGGGGCTGCTTCCCTTTCCCAGCGCTCTCCGTCGCCTGTTTGGCCGCCGCGTCAGGATGGATCACCTGTTCGTCTGCTACAGTTGATTCCATGGTGTCAGTGGTGGCTGGGATGGGGACGAGGGTGGCCACCGCTGTCTTGGCTGTGCCGAGAGAGGAGGCTGCCTTTTTCTGAGGGGGCCTCGTGACATCAGCGGCTGCGGGAAAGGAGGGAAGAGGCGAACCGGCCAGGCGGGTTTCCTCTGAGCTGCTGTCCGCAGGAGGATCGGCGGGGTAGCAGGAAGGGGGCGCGGTGTGCTTCCAATAAGGGGGCGTCTGTGGCGGGGGCGACCCGCGGCTGTTTGTCTCGCTCTCCTGCTGTGAGGGTGCGAACGTGATCTTGTCATGCTGTGTACAGCATTCCTCCCGGTTGCTGCTACCTATTGTCTCCAGAAGCGGGTTTTGGGGAGAGCGTTGCTGACTCTCTGGGTGCGTTTGCGACGAGGCTGGCGGCGAGAAGATGGCCGCGGTTGTGTGCTGGGCCGACTTTCCTGACAGGGATGAAGGGGTAGTGGGGGGTGCTGTCATGGCGCTCGCCTCACCCTTCCTGGCTTTGCCTGGCTGTGGTGCGTTCTTCGGGGCGGCCGGAGTCCTGGAGGCCTTTCGGGTGCGTGTGCGGGACACAGGCATGGTGTCCTTGCGTAGGAGGCTCGCCGCATCTTTTAGTTGCCGCGCGCGAGTGCGGTTGGTGCGGACTGGAGAGATGCGGGGAGGGCTGAGACGCCATGGCTCCTGAGTTGCTTGCTCGCGTACGAGGTTGGCAGCCTCTTTCATGAGGAGCTCGTACGTTTTCGAGTGGTTTAAATCACCACTCAGTGAGTAGCACGGGGGAAATCCCGGTGGAAGGTCGTCTGCCATCATGAAAGATGGATAGAAGATAGGCTATGGTGGGGGATCTACATTTGATGGCCTTGAAGCCCTAAGAAGGGCTGCGCACTGGGCGCGGTTCAAGAGAAAATAAAATAACAAACGCTCAGGCGCGCGTTAAATAACTCTGTATAATCAAAAATGACTGGGGAAAAGGAGAGATATTTACGCTGCTACGAGTAGGTGGTCCCACGACGGAGCTCCACGAAAACGCGACCGTCCATCTCTCGCGCGAGCCGACACCATGAGATTGTCGGCGTTGTAGCGCGCGGCTGCTGCCGGTGTCTGCTGCCGGTGCTGCCGGCTGCTGCCGGTGTCTCGACCCTTGTGGGCAATATCTAATCAGGGGGTGTTCCAAACGAAACATTTGAACAAGAACAAATAAAAAAAGTTAATGCGCGACAAGTTCGCAGCCATTAGGAACATGATATTAAAATGTAATATAGCGCAATGGAATACAAAATACAATACGTATGCGAGTACAAGTGTTAGAAGGGAAAAACTTGAGCGGATGTTACACTCGTGTAACACAAGAAGGTGAAAGCTTTGTTGCAGACACGAACGAAAGAAATGGAATAGATCAAGAGATCGTTGTCTTTGTTAGAAACTGCTCAATGAAACCAATAGATAGTGAACCTAAGATACGTATAGGGGAATTCATTTATACTCTTTTAACTTTGCTGTTGTAGCTATGATGTAGATGCAAAGGTATTAAAGCGGACGGAAAGTCAACTTGCCGCCGGCAGGGGCTGCAGCTACAACGTCTGCATAACACGTCCGATGCTCTACCGATTGAGGTACACCTGCGGTCATCCTCCCGTCCACTTTAATCACTATTTCTCTGCATGTAAACGTGGGAGTGTTAACTAGCGCCGCTCGTAGCCAAGATGGCTAGCGTTGAACACTCTTTTTTGTCAGATTCCGTGACGTATCATGATGTAAGCACTAAGAGAAATGATTCGCAACAATGAAGTAAGTGTGTTTTGCATTAAATTGATCCTTGGAACGTCTCAAGCGAGCTCTTTTGTCTTTGTATGCCAGTGCTGGACTTATGAGTCTAAATCTTTTTTTATCCTCGCAGCAATTTTTTGTTTGACTGGATGAACTAAGCGGACACCATAAACGTCGCTTTACGAAAGAAAGAATGTTGAATAATAAACTGCTGTTCTCGTGGGTCTCATTATTGCCGCTCGTTGCCAGGTGTCACTTCACTTATTTAGAATAAAATTAAACTGTGGTACATTAAAATATAGTATCCTTGCTTCCAATTTACTTTTAATTTCTTGATTCAACCTCAAAGTCGTTACCTCAACCTCAGCGTCGTTACCTGAAACAATTCGGGAGGGTGTATCAGCCAAATACGGTGTAAGGGAAGCTAATTCCTAGTCTGCGTAAGAAGTGTCTAGTTGAAACTCAACTGACCTTCCTTGTTTTTTGTTAAACCAGAAACACAGTAGCTTAACTTTTTCAAGACTATCTGCGCAGTGCTTTCCTCCTTTTTTTTAGCAGCAAGAATAGGGAAGTACTATCGGCTCTTCGCTGCTTCTTTGACCGCATTTTGAAGCGTTAGAATTCGTCACCTGCACGAGGTCCCGCTTTCTCACGCTTTGACAAATGTCTCTCCTTATGATCTTATCTTTATTGCATATTTATCTTGAGAACATTTTCCAAAAAAATTATCTTAATGTATTTCCAAATTGACCATGAAGGCACAAAAGTATTTTATATAAGTAACTATGAATTTATTGATGAATAATAAAAATAAAATTCAGAACGAAATTGAGAACATTAGCACAACGGTATGTCCATGGGAATAGATACGTTTCCCAACCTTGGAGAAATGCAGCCGCTGTGGTGGTACTGTGGTTACGGCTACCGACCCGAAAGCCGCAGGTGCGATGCCAGGCCGGGGTCGTCGCATTTTGATAGAGGCAAGACGCTAGAGGCCCGCGTACATATATTTAGGCACACGGTAAATCATCGCATGTTTTTGAAAATTCCGCAGCCCTCGACTACGGCGTGCCTCAAAATCATATCGTGATTATGGCACGTATAATCACATAAATCATTATTGTTGTAAAAATGCGCACGCGAGGACAGAACTCGCGCAAGCACCGTAGCAACGTTCGTATACGGCGACAGCACTTGCATACGTCATTTTCCACCAGCAAACAGCTGAAATCGCACCCCTGCCGGCAATAAGGAAGGCAGTATGAAGTGTTTGCTTTTTCAGACCTCAGAAACCATATAAAAATCAGTTTTTCAGATCACAGAAAATGGAACTTTTCAGATCACACAAAAAGGACCCGGAGAAAAAGGCAAACTTACCGCTGCATGTACGGGCTGATAGAAGACTAATCACACAAAGGTCACGGTAATATAAAAAAAAACTATGTACGATTTACACAGCAGACACAGCAGGAACGATGACCGGTATCTTACACTTGTTTCGAAAACAAATGTATACATTCATGAGACGCTACCAGTACAGATACATTAGGCAAAACATTTGAGGTAAGCAGTGAGGCTTAACAGTGAACATTGAGGCCATTCATATCTCTCACGATAGTACATGCGTGATTGAGAACAATAATTTACTTGTCATAGTAAGTTAGGCTTAATCAAAAGCGCCGCATGTCCAGAAACGCAAGCTTATTGGTCCCAGCCCGCTTGAAGGACATTTCATAATGACCGGAGCATGTATTTTTTTTTGCGAGTCACGTCGCGTCAAATCCTGTTCCCTCCGCATGACAGTCCTATAGTCTAATGTACTGTGGACTAGACGGGAATTCAACTAGTTGATGAAATGCTTCAACTGGTTGTAACGGAATACACACAGACAGGGAGCTTAAGGTTGCTTATGCTGCCCAGTAATGCTAGTATTAACATCAATTAGGCCCTGAATATCAGGCATAGAGAAAATAACGGGCGTTACCATCATATTACGCTGCGATATTAGCGCCATGGTAAAATGATAGCAATGGGAGATGTAAAGAATGTGTTAGATTTACGGAATTAGGCACACTATTTAAAATGAAGGCTACTCAACAAACGCGCAATGATATATAGATATATAGATAAAAGGGGCGTAATACCTGCATAGGGCATAAGAATAAGCTAATGGTTTGATGTCGTTTACAGGACAACGTACAACCAAGTTTAAAAAACTCAACTGCACATGTTGTGTTGTCTACAAAGAAGATAAATTAATCTTATGCTCTCTTCGTTAACTGGCTTTGATGACGCGTTTGCGTAACGTCAGTGCCTCCTCTATAACCTCAGTGCTTGGTAGGACAGCCTCTCGCGGCCGTCCGGCGCTCTCCCCCGCTCTCCTCCACTACATGGTGGCGCTATGCAAACATGGTTCCGCGTGGTGCGAGCGCGGCCAGAACGAGAGAGAGCCCATTTGCTTTGCTGAGCTGTGACACTTGCGGTTGGGGTTAGGGAGTGGAATGCGATTGACGTTTTTTATCATTTGTCATGACCACGTAGCCTGCATGACGTGCGTTGTACTGCTGCGTGCCGCTGTGTCACTGGGTAAATTGAAAGAAAATGCCTGGACTGTCCTATGACGAGATTTCCGGTGTCATCAACGTACGAGAGAAGTGGCTGGCCGCAGTTCGACGTGACAGGTGGTCACCAGATGCCATATCATGTTACGCTAAGGTGTGTAGCAGTAATTTTCATGTCGATGACTTTCTGGAAGGCAAGAGACGATGGATAAAAAGCTGCAGTACCTTCACTTCTTGAAGTATACTCCATGCACTTGCAGCCAAAGGCAAGCGCTGAACGAAGCATAGCAAGCATTGAAAAGAGACCTCCGGCTCCGCTCAGAGTGGGGGATGAGCATGCGACAAGCGCCGCTACATCTGGGCTGCTGCCACTTGCAATACCCACACCACCAGATCCTGAATGGGATGATCCAGAGCCCACGTACGCTACCGATGCTGTCAGCCAAACCGACCAGCGCAATTTGTCATGTATGTTTATGCAGCTGCGCTTAAGGCTCCCTCTTGTGACCGAGGCCACGGAACAACCAAATGGTGAACAAAAGATAAAGATTTGAGAAACTATGTCTTCAGATTGCAACAAATCCTTGATAGATCGTGATAGTAAATAGTAAACTGCGAAAGGTTCCCTGGTGGCAGATATATCGTACATAGCACAAAATGGCACTAAGAAACAACCTGCAGTGCTGTTCCTACAAGATCAAATAACAAATTTCAAGAAAAAACTCCCACGGTCTTTTATACATTTGCATCGGTCGACATGAAGGCAAAAGCCATCTTTTTCTTCTTTTTCTTCCAAGCCGATGTACTGAACCTCCCACCCTCCGATAGCTTTCTGCAACTATTGTAAGCTCTCTGTACCTCTCTTGTTTTGCACTGCTTCCTGAATCTGCCCACCTTTGACCAAGCGATGATATCATGTGATGATGCCACCATGTGACGTTAGATTATGCTACATCGTAGTTGACGTCATAATTACGTATTATGACTTCGCGAATTTTTGCGATCTCTGACGTCGTGATGACGTCATCACGTGATGATGATCTCTTGCGTCACTCGTGTTAATGCCGCTGACGCCGACACCGGACGCCGGTCAATTTTCGCGTTTGATGAGGCATCTAAGGCCTTCCCCTTAAAAAAGCCAACCTGATCTGAAGACAATTCGTCGGTTTGTGTTCCTTCGACATTTATCAGCAAAAGCATATGAGCACATGCGACCGGTGGCGCTTCTAAAACTTCCAAGTCGAACAGCCCTGACGAATTACATTGGCGCTACCATCGGTGAGATAGACTTTAGCAATAAAATGGAAACTTGGGCTAGTTTTGACGCAAAGCTAAAGATGAAGACGAAAGGGATAGAAAGTACACAGGGCAGCGCTCGTCTCCTGTGCACTGTGTATTCCTTTTGTCTTCATCTTTAGTTCTGCATTAATCATGGAAGCGTTAGCAAGCTGGTTGCAACCAGACTGGCTGTAGAATCTAATGACTTGGAGAAGCCTCAATAAAGGTTCTGCTCCCTGATCCTTGACGAAATGAGGATAAAAGAGCAGTTCGAGTACCCCAAGCAAAGGCATTGCATTGCTGGACACTTAGATGCTGAGCTGTAACAAAATGGCAGCAGCCCTGTTTTAGCTAATTCACTCCTTTATTTTGTGATTAGTAGAAGGACCAGAGCATTCTGAATACCAGTGGCCTACTACTTTGCCAAGGGACTTACCGGCGACCTTCTTCATAAGTTCATTGCTTTTTTTACAAATAAGGAAGTGAAAGCCTGCGGGGTTAAGAGTGTGCGGCTAGTGACCGACTATTACAAAGGTAATGTGAATGTCACCAAACTTTTTGGCAATGGATTGTAAACCTACAAGACCGAACATGTCTGTGACCACGACAGAACTCTTTTCATAAGTTTCGACCTGTGTGATGTATATAAGAGTGTTTAGTCGCAACTGTTGTCACATGATATTGGGCCAAAAAGTGAAATTTATGTTTCCTGCATCAAGGACCTGCCCGAGATGCAGAAAAGTTCTACAGCAAAACCTGTCCGGTATTTGAGGTGGAGGCACGTTTTCCCTAATAATGTAGAAATAAATTAATGTTGACACTGCTGTTCAGCTCCTGTCCCCAAGCGTGACAGCTGCGTTACAATACTTGAAAGGTCAAGCTGGGCATACGTGCTCAAAATCATTTTTCAACGCAGGCCTAACCTTTAACTTCATGCAAAAGAATTGCCGCCGGTTTGTGCACTACGACAGAAGCAATACTATGCAGCACATATATTGGAATTTTCATGGCGCTTGACATTAAGACGACGTTGAGGGTCCTAGGCTGGAGTAGCTTGAAATCACCATTTAATGTATTTGGGTGGGTCGAAGAAGAGCTGCAACCATCGGCGGGAATTGCTTACAAAGGTGACATACGAGGCTGTTTTGGTTGACACTTATCCTATTTAAGCATGTACAGGATGCTTGCCCAGATGAGTACTTCTTTGTTCTTACTCGCCGGTTCAACAGTGACCCAACAGAGTTATCCTTCGAAGCCTCGCAGATGTCATCAGGCACAAATGGCCCGTGAGATATTCCTACAGCACTTTCGGGTCTATAAAAATTGTGAGTACTAGAATCGCGGAGGCTGGTAAAGCATCAAATGTTGCTGATGCTGCGAGATTGATATCAATGCCCCTACCTGCCGATGCTTCAATTTCACAGGCACCGTTTACTTCGCCCGTGCTGCTTCGCTCTACTGCAAACACAAGATATGCATACGCGGACTTCTCTGATAAAGGCAGCTGCGGTGCTGCGAAGGCTAAGCTGTTCTGTGTTGCATCTATACCTGTCATATCTTCAAATATCGGCCACAGTGTATGTAGGGGCTACCTTGCCGGTGTAGTCAGTGAAAAAGTCAACTGTGAAAACTGCGTTTCTGCTTTCACAGGCAGCCAGCAACCAACCGTTCCTATATATGATATGTCACCTGCGCCGAAATCGTTAGTTGTATTCACCTGACCAGCTCCATTTCGTTCTCGATACTTTACTAGCTTTTGCAGACAATGCGCTCGAGAACAAACCGACTTTTTTACATTACTCAGTACCTTGCAAAGTACACAGTTACAGTCCTATGTGCATCAAGGCTCCTTGAATTCCAGAGTCGTGGCCACTATTGCACAGGGTGCAATTCATGAACCTCATATCAATTCATTTCCTTAGGCCACTCCTTTTGAACAATGGGTTTAACGTGAGTGACTAGCATGATGCCGGCAAATGTTTTACAAAGACGTCACTTTCAAGGAAATACTGAAGGCTCTAAGAAAGCTTGTGTCCTTGTCCAGTATACTTAATATTTATTTTGTCATCAAACGTTTTTCATTGGAAGCCATTGCATGTTCGGCTGTAAAAAATATTGTCTTCTTGTGCAACTTATGATCTCTTTCTTGTCAGCATATATTTTGATTTTTGACCAATGCATGTATGGCTGTTAAAAATATCGCTTTCTTGTGCAATTTATGAATTTTTTGTCAGCAGATGTTTCTATCTTAGGCCAATATATGTATTGCACTTACAAAAATCAATTTGGACAGTCTAAAGACTGTATAAACCCAATTTTTCACAGTCTATAGACTTTCTAATTGTATTTTCGTAAGGGTGGTGTAAAAAATGTTGTTTCTTGTGCAATTTATCGTATTTATTTTAAATGCGAAGCATTTCTTAGTGAACCCAAGACACTTTGAACGTTTCTGTCTATCTCTCTACCTATCTATCTAGCTGCCTACGTCTGGGCGCTCTCGTGATTGCCTCCTTAATATGGTGTAGACCAAAATTGGCATGTGAGAGCATGTGGGTTTACGAGTATATCTAGTCATGCCATGAATAACGTGAATTTGAATATTCTGTCGCGTATATCGTCAAATCCTTTCGTTCAGAGACGTGTGATACATACACGTATACCACGGGCCATGGTAAGCGGTTATGCGCCACAGCTGATTGACAGGTGGTATTTTCCCAGGAACGGTGAGAACAGACATTAGAAATTTAAATGCCCCAGCGTAAAGAAGAACCGACATCGGCAGCATTGACCTGACGAAAGCAAACAATAAAAATCAAGATCCCAGCAGCAATCGAGCCCAAGCATTCTGCCTAAATTCAGGTATTCTAACTCAGCCCATGTCACGCCTTGAAACTTCTTAGCAAAACAACCCTTTGTAGGCATAACATCGGCGCAGCGTCATTTGTGCTTGCAATGATGGCTGTCTAATTCCACAACACAGCAATAAACATTACATATGTACGCCTACAGACGTCATGCTAGGTTAATCTCAGTTGTGGTTTTAGTATTGGCTTCGCTTTTATAGAAGTCTAATAAACCCTACATTTGCATTCCTATGACTCAGCAAGCTATATTTAAGTGTTGGTCGAACTAGGAAGAATAGGCTAACGAAAGTTAGTATGATATATACGTCATCGTACCGTAAAGCGCCCTTCCTTTCGATAATACTCACGTCTGTGCTCTAAAGCGAGTGCTGACGTTACGTCAATAATACGTTACCCTTAAAACGCCAGCGTTGTCGACGTGTCGAAGCGCAGTAGTGTTATCTCCACACAACTACTGCGCTTTAGAAAACTCGTCGATCCACCTCGTAGCGGTTGCTTGAAAGCCAAAAAACGCCAGGCCTGCGCGGAAAGGGCAGCATAGTCACAGCGCAAGCTGAAAGACCGGCATTTGTAGAGCCCTTTATAAATTCTCATGGGGCTACTAATACAAGTATACTAGCAACGCAGCTACTGCGCCACAAATCATAATTTTTGTGAAGTTGGGAAGCACCCACTACGCCATTATTCGTCATTCTGCGGAGAAGCGAAGTACCATCTTTAAGGCATTACGTGTACTTCGTTGATGCGACGGCTGATGACGATGAAGGATTATGGTGAGCCCTTTGTAATGGGTTAGATGCTTTACACGACCAACTTGTTAGGTAATTCGCTTTGCGTAACGCCCGTTCGTTACTTCCTTTCCCCAGCGCAATAAATAAAATACGTTAACGTGAGAAAGAGAGAGAGAGAGAGCGAGGTAGCTTTATTGAGACCCCCAAGAAATGAATCATGGGGGCCTTATGGGCTTCCTTGGAAACCAAGAGAAGTGCAGTTGCGAGGAACTAGTTGCGCTAATAATCATCATTATTTTTGTGAAGTCGGGAAGCAGCCACTATGACATTATTCGTTATTCTGTGGAGAACCGTGGTACCCGCTAAACACTTATAAGGCATTATGTGCACTTTGTTGATACTGTCTTTTATGACGAAGACGAATTATGGCAGAGCCCTTCGTAATGGGTCGGAAGCATTAAATAACCCACTCGTTCCGCAATTCGCTTTGCGTGACGCCTAGTTACAGAATTCGCTGTGTGACGCCGAGTTGTTTTTATACCCGTATACCACGCTACATTACATATGTTAATGTGGTTCCTTCCCGACATGAAGCCTGTATAGGGTCTTATTGCGAAGCCGTTTCAAGCACCGGCATCTTTTGCCCCAGGCAATAAAGAAAAAAAACGGCATGACACTAAGGTAGAATACTGGGCTCCCACGCGGAGGGCCCAGGTTCAAACTCCGTTCTATTCTGGATATTTTTTCTTATTTCGTTTTCTTTTCTTATTTCGCGCGATAGCGGTTACGGACACCGGCGGCGGTGGTGACAACGGATAAGTACGGCGCCAAAAATGGCCCTTGTGACCTCATAACAGCTTTCGCTGTAAAAAGGCAGTTAGCCAACCACTCGCTGATTGCTTCGACGAAACCGATTCTCACAAAGCGTGGGATAGGCCGAATAGCTCTTGACCGTAAATATTTTAATAGCACGCCAATATAGATAAGGCCGTGAGAAAGTTGTTTCGTTTTTCCAATTAAGGATGTTTATTCTTCTCACTTAGTGCTTCAATCCTAGGCACCAGGTTGAACCCAGCACGCTTTTAATCTCTTCACGGTGGTGTCATATTTCGCATGATACTTTGAACAGGGGCTGCAATTAGTTCAATTGGATATAATTTATAATTGAAGGTAAAAAACAGACTTTGAATTGAGTTTTGTATAAAGTTGCTCCGCAGCCGAGCACCAAGTCACCAAATGCGGGTTTAGTGAATTTGATTACTTCGAATTTTTTTGCGAGCGAGTTCAAGATCATAGCAGGGGAGGAGGCCCTGCTTCTACCAATTATAACCAGCATCTCAAGAAACCGTAAAGTCTGGAAACTCGGAAAATCGCGAAACGAAACTGGCAGCCGTGCCTGCGCAAGGGTTGCGCGGGCAGCGAGCGAAAGACCCGAGAAACGCCGTTTGGGGACGGAGCCTGTCGGTGAGCTGTTCTAATCGCACCGACTGTCGTGCCTATTGTTCTGCGCCCCGTCCGCTAGGCACTGAAGGTTATAGAGGAGGCATTGGTAATGTCACGTCTTGGTACTGTAGAACCCAGAAATTTATTGGAATAAAAAAACAGCTATAATAATAAAAATACTATTTGTTTACACACGACAGAAATGATTTTAATTATCTGTTAGTTTTTAAAACAAATTAACCTCGCATGACTGAATCCGATGCTGAAGTTCTTTTGCCGCCCTTGGTGTGTGTGTGTGTGTGTGTGTGTGTGTGTGTGTGTGTGTGTGTGTGTGTGTGTGTGTGTGTGTGTGTGTGTGTGTGTGTGTGTGTGTACCACCAATCACTTCGACAGGCCTCCTCAAAAGCGGTAGCTCTGTAGGGTCAGTGCATATGGCTGTGCGCAGAGGCAACCATTCTGTACATGTCTGCTACTTTGCGCAAGCCATGCACGGCCATGCACTGTCTCAGAAACAGATGTCCACGGGACCCCGCAACAAATGTTACTTTTAAAAATATGCGCGATTGTTATTCAGAAGGTCATTTTTCTACGGAATCAGCAGGCTGCAGCAGAAACAATAGACGCGTTTTCTATAAATAAAACGCTTTTCCCGAGTTTGTTATTCGCAAAGAATAGAGAACTTCAACATGCTTATTAATAACATTTGGACAGAGCAGCGTCAAGCGGTAGCCCTTTTTAGAAATATTTTCTAGACGAAAAGTATCCTTTGGACTCGTATCCTCTACCACGCAGGCGATTCTTTCACGAACACATGACGCCGCTAAGAAGCTCCCAGACAGTCGTGTGTGCCAGTATTCCATAATGTGACATATCCGTGTAAGCCGAGCTGATCGAAATAAAAGCTAGGATATTTGCGTGCGAAGGTCAAGTTCGAAACATTAGCAGGATATGTATCTCTGGGGGCTTGCTTTTGTATTGCACAACATTTTGATTGCTAACGCCACCAATAAACAAGACCTAACAAAAGTAAGCTTTTCTTCGCAACGTTAGAAATCATTCTTCAATAGAGAGTAATAAGTGTGCGAGTTTGCATATATATATATATATATATATATATATATACGTCTTGGTTGTCAGACAACCAAGACGTTTAGCAGAAGAGCAGGCAGCCCGTTTTATGCCGCAGCATGGACAAGAACATAGACACAAAACACGTCTTCTTCTTCGGTCAGAGTCCCGTTCCGCGAGATTGTCCGAGCGCGCATCATCTTCTTCGTTGTCTGCATTAGAGCGGGCGCGGCATTTGCCTCCCTCTAAAAGAGCATCGCCCCGATGCTACAGTCGGGTCATTTGTACATAAAGGCGCTTTGTACAAGTGACACTCGCTCGCAATGTCACTCGCTTACGTACGGCTTTATGCGCGCTACGTGCACAAGTTCAGGTCGGTGCTGGCGACGCCTTGTACAGTGGGGGCTATCCGGGACGACCTCATAGGTGACGTCACTTAGTCGTCGCAGCACTCGATAAGGCCCGAAGTATTTTTTAAGCAGCTTTTCGGATAGTCCCCGTCTTCGTACAGGCGTCCACACCCATACCCTGGCGCTGGTTTCGTAGGTTACAGGTCTATGATGCAGATTATAGCAACCTGCGTCGTACTCTTGCTGTTGGTATATTCGCACACGTGCGAGCAGTCTGGCTTCCTCCGCGCGTTGAGTAAATACGTCGGCACTCGTTTCAACGTCGTCGCATTCGTGCGGCAGCATCGCGTCCAACATTGTCCTTACTTCTCGTCCATGAAAAAGATGGAATGGGGTCATCCGTGTCGTTTCTTGCTTAGCGGTGTTGTAAGCAAACGTTATATAAGGTAGAATCTCGTCCCAATTTTTGTGCTCGATGTACACATTCATTGAAAGCAGGTCTTCCAGGGTTTAGTGCATCCGCTGGGTCAGTCCGTTGGTTTGTGGATGGTAGGCTGTCCACTTACGATGAATCGTACCACTGAGCACCAACACATGATCTAAAAGCGCTGCTGTGAATGCGGTTTCGCGATCTGTTATAACGATCGATGGTGCGCCGTGTCTCAACACAATATTCTCTATGAAAAAGCGGGCCACCTCTTCTGCTGTGCCTGTCTGGATGGCTTTTGTCTCGGCGTAGCGAGTAAGGTAGACGGTCGCCACAATAACCCAGCGGTTACCAGCACTAGAAGTAGGAAGTGGACCCAAAAGGTCCATTCTGATCTGGCCAAAGGGCGTTGGCGGGACCTGGACTGGGTGTAACAAAACGGCTGGTTTCGTCGGAGGTGACTTGCGCCGCTGGCAATCGAGGCAGGTCCGAACGTGATGTTTCACGGCAGCGGCGAGTCCTGGCCAGTAGTACCTCTCCCGCACTCTGCTTAGTGTGCGCGTGTAGCCTAAATGCCCAGAGGTGACCTCGTTGTGGCACGCTTGCAATACTTCACAACGAAGGGCGGTAGGGACAACCAGCAGGTAAGTGGATCTGTCTGATGAGAAGTTCATTTTGTAAAGGACTTGGTTTCGTAAACAAAATGCCGATAAGCCTCTTGCAAAGACTTGGGCGCTTTCTGAGTTCGTCCTTCTAAATAATTATTCAGGTCAAGCAGCTCGGGATCGTCATGTTGTTGGTCTGCAATAGCCGACGTGTCGAGAATCGCGAGGAATACTGTGTCTTCGTCGAGAGTAGCAGCTGACTCTATCGGTGACCGAGACAGGCAGTCAGCGTCTGTGTGTCGTTTCCCCGACTTGTGCACAATCGTCATATCGAACTCTTGTAGTCTAAGGCTCCAGCGTGCCAATCGCCCTGAAGGATCTTTAAGATTTGTCAGCCAACACAGAGAATGGTGGTCACTGATCACCTTGAAAGAGCGGCCGTACAAATATGGGCGAAATTTCATAACCGCCCATACTACGGCGAGGCATTCTTTTTCAGTGGTTGAGTAGTTTGCCTCTGTGCGTGAAAGAGTTCTGCTTGCGTAGGCGATCACTCTTTCCGTGTCTTCCTGGCACTGCACAAGCACGGCTCCAAGGCCAACATTGCTGGCGTCAGTATGCAGCATTGTAGGGGCTGTCTCGTCGAAGTGGGCAAGCACTGGAGGCGTGTGTAGACGTTGCCGCAAGTCATTGAAAGCAGTTTCCTGTTCGTCTCCCCAAACAAAGGCAACGTCATCCCTCGTGAGGCGAGTTAACGGCGACGCAATGCGTGCAAAATCTGGTACAACCGCCGATAGTATGCGCAGAGGCCCAGAAAACGCCTGACAGCCTTTTTATCTGTTGGTATAGGGAACTGGGCGACGGCGGCAACTTTCTCAGGATCCGCACGAACTCCTGCGTAACTAACAACATGGCCAAGAAACTGTAGTTCTTCAAAGCAAAAGTGGCACTTCTCCGGCTTCAGCGTCAGGCCGGCGGACCGTATGGCCTGCAGAACCACCTGCAGCCGTTCAAGGTGTTCGCCAAACGTTGCGGAAAACACAATGGCGTCGTCAAGGTAGACTAGGCAGGTCTTCCACTTCAGCCCTGAGAGCACGGTATCCTTGAGGCGCTGAAAAGTAGCAGGCGCGGAGCATAAGTCGAAAGGTAAGACCTTAAATTCGTACAGTCCGTATGGCGTCACAAACGCTGTTTTTTCACGATCTCTAGGGTCTACTTCAATTTGCTAATATCCACTTTTTAAGTCCATCGACGAGAAGTAACGTGCGTTTCAAAGCCTGTCGAGCGAATCATCTATACGGGGAAGCGGATATACGTCTTAGTTTGTCACCTGATTTAGCTTTCGATAGTCCACACAGAAACGCAGGCTGCCGTCCTTCTTCTTGACTAGAACAACAGGTGACGCCCAGGGACTCTTTGACGGTTGAATCACATCGTCTTCAAGCATTTTGGCTACCTGTTGTTCTATCGCTTCTCGTTCTTTTGAAGCCACACGATACGGATTTTGATGGACTGGTCTCGCTGTGTCCTCTGTGATGATTCGATGCTTCGCCAGGGGTGTCAGGCCGACTTTTGAGGTCGACGCAAAGCAGTCGTGGAACTCGGCTAGCAGCGCTAGAAGACGTTCTCGCTCCTGCTGAGGTAAAATTGGACTGACGGCAAGGATAGGTGCTAGGCCTTGGAGATGTGGTGCAGTCGTTGCTTCGAGTGCTGAAAAGCAGTCGCGAACATCTGCTACCTCATCGAAATAGGCCAAAGCTGTGCCCTTTGGACGGTGCCGGCGCTCTGTGCTGAAATTGGTCAACAGCAAGTCCGTGCGCCCGTCGCTGACATGGACTATTCCTCGTGCGACTGAAATTCTGTGAGTGAAAAGCAGCGAGGTTATTCGGTCTGCCGTTCCTTCACCGTCAAACGGTACGTCACATGCCACTGAAACAAGTATACACGACCGAGGCGGGACAGCTATGTCGTCGTCATTGAGGCGAAAGGAGATGTGTTGCGGCAATAAAGAATCAGTCAGACCAGGACTCTTGCAGAACGAAAACAGGCGGTCCGGGAAGTTGATTACAGCGCCGTGCTCCCTGAGAAAGTCCATTCCTATAATTAAATCTTTGCAGCACGCTGGGAGAAAGATGAAAGTCGCGACGAAAGAAGTATCTCCTATGCTGATTCTTGCGGTGCATCTTCCAGTAGGCAGCAGTAATTGACCGCCCGCAGTTCTTATATGCTGTCCCGTCCACGGAGTTTTAACTATCCTGAGACGGGCGGCGAGGGCTTGACTTATTATGGAAAAGTCGGCACCTGTATCGACTAAGGTCGTCACTTGCTGTCCATCAACAAACACATCGAGGTCGGCGCTCACAATTTCGTCGCTGTTAAAGTTCGTCGGCGTCACGTCGTTCTGTAGCGGCAGTACTGGGGGCTTTTTATCCTCTTGTTGTCGGGCTGCGACCTTACCCCGTGAGGCCGCCGCCTTTAGTTTCCCCGGCGTGGGCTGGGTGACCTCCTTCCACGAAGGTCAGCAAAGGTGCGTCGATTCGGTGATGACGACTGTGCAGGGGATGGAGAGCGTGACTGGTGGCCGAAGTCGGGCTGGTGGTTGGGCAGCGACTCGTTATAGGGAGACCGCGTCATTGGAGGGCCTTGGAATTAGAGTCGTCACGGCGAGCCATGTAGTCGGCGTTGGCGCGGCGACCGTCATACCACGGCCGAGGAGGGCGAAACGCTGTGTCACGGTGCCAGCAATAGCGAGCTATATGGCCAGCACCACCGCAGTTGAAGCAGAGGGGGCGGCGATCGACAGTGTGCCAAGCGTCCGTTTTGCGAAATTGCGGGCGTCCCATGGTGTCCTCTTGTGGTGGTGACCGAGGCGCGACAAGTGATGGCTGGTGGCATGATGGCATCGGAGTCATGGGCGGACGTCTCAAGACCTCTTGCTGAGGGTGGGACGAAGGTGCGGCTGTAGGCGGCTGGTAGTACGACGCGATAGCTGTGACGGGTGCTGGACGTCGGACAGCATCGGCGCAAGTCATCTGACACTGGTCGTAACCAGGATCAGCTGCGGAAAAGGCATGACTAAGTTCGTCACGAACGACTTCGGCAAAGGCCGCCACGGGTGTATCCGTTGCTGGAGTCCAAAGCTTCTGAAGTTCTTCTCGAACAATTTCCCTGATCAGGTCACGCAGGGAGCTCTGATTGTCCAGAGTCATGGAGGCGGCATTGATTGGGGTGCTAGTGCACAGGCGATCGTACTGCCTGGATCTTTGGTGCAGAGCTCGCTCAATGGCAGTGGCTTCCTTTATAAAATCAGCCACAGTACTTGGGGCAACGCGCAGAAGTCCGGCGAACAGTTGTTCTTTCACGCCACGCATAAGGTAGCGTAGCTTCTTATCCTCGGACATGTTGGGATCAGCCCTACGACACAGGCGTGTCATGTCCTCGGCAAACATTGCCACTGTTTCGTTAGGTTTCTGAATTCATAAATCTAGTAACTGTTGAGCACGCTCTCGACGATCGACGCTAGCAAAGGTGTCAATGAGCTGCTGTCGAAAACCACTCCATGTCAAGATACGGCCTTCTCGATTCTCAAGAAACGTGTGATCGCTGTCATCGAGGGTGAAATATGCGCGGGCAAGCTTTTGTTGAGCACTCCACTGATTGATCTCGGCAACGCGTTCATAGTGGTCAAGCCAATCTTCAACATCTTCATGTGGGGCACCACTGAAGCGATCAGGTACAAGTGGCTGAAGAAGAGTTAGCTGTGGCGTATTGGGAGAAGAAGTGCCATGTACAACCTGTGGTGGGCTGGTGTTGGCCATTGGCAGAGGTACGAAATGCCTGGTAGTCAAATCCTCGAGGGCGGTAAGCTCAGGAGCGAGGCCTAGCAACCGCCGACTGAAGCGGTGCACGGGAGTCGTAACAGGTGACGGCGCGTCAGGACTCGATGAACGGCGCCCAGATGGAGTGTGGAGCATCAGGCAGTGTTGCGGTCCAGCACCTCCACCGTTGTCGCGGTGCACCGTAAGCCGACAACCAAGACGTTTAGCAGAAGAGCAGGCAGCCCGTTTTATGTAGCAGCATAGACAAGAACATAGACACAAAACACGTCTTCTTCTTCGGTCAGAGTCCCGTTCCGCGAGACTGTCCGAGCGCGCATCAACTTCTTCGTTGTCTGCATTAGAGCGGGCGCGGCAATATATATATATATATGTATATATATATATATATCGAGGCAGAGGAAGAAGAGGTTCAGAGAATAGAACAGCCGGCCCCGCGAACGGGTGCTGTGTCTGTCTCGTCCTTTACAATGGCGCAGCCTACGACGCGAATCGAACCTTGGAGATGAAGCCACCTGCCCTCGAGGGTCGTCGGCAGCACGGGTCGTCCATCCAAGGAAAGCCGTCCACTATTCCTCGATCATAGACTCCACGACTCGACCGCTGCTGCCGCCACGCATCGAATCATCCGCGGACGGCGTCCATGCCTCTACGGTGGTTCCAGCGTACGACCTGCCAGGAACCATGCTACCACCTTCGTCTGAGAATCCGCACGGGTTCCTGTCGTCTGGGAACGTCGCATACGCTTCCCGCGACATGCGCCCAGTGCCCAGAACTGTTCCAACGCGTGATCATCCAAGGGACGCCGTTCAGGCTTCCTTGGAGGTGGATGTTGCCGTCGGGAGTACTGCTACCACCGCATACTTCGCAGCCGTGAGTCCCCGCTCTTTCTGCGCCTCATCCGACAGCGCCGCGGAGCTGTAGCGTTCCATCGCGCGACTCCGAGTCACTGTGAACGCCTTGGCAGCGTCAATCTCCGTGCTGTGTCCTACCGCCTTGCCAGCACTGCACTCGCTCAATGCCGCGTTGACCGCCGCCGCCTTGCAAGACCATGAAGAGAGCTCACCCGAGAGCCACAGAGAGCTGCGGTATACCCTCACAGAGCTCTCATACCAACTCGGCTGGTTGGCGTCGTCATGCTCCGGAGTTTCGCCTACCGTAACACAATCACCGGCTGCCTGCGAACAGCGGAGTTCCACGGTTTCCAGAACGACGCCGTCGACTGGGTGGCGAGCGTAAACGCAATCGGAGCTCGTGAGTGCTGGACGGATCAGCAGAAGTGGTGCGTGGCCATTGACCGCCTTCGGAATGGTGCCGCGGCGTGGCACAGGTACGAAGGCGTGCTGCAGCAATCCTGGGCCGAGTGGAGCACCAGGCTCATAGCTGCCTTTGGACCAATTTACTACCACCTCGCTGCCACCACCCAGTCCAACCTCACCGCTACCGAGGATGGAGCTCTGAAGGGGCACCACCTCGAGGCTGCTACTGCGCGGTGCAGCTTACCACCACAACATGTCGAGACAACATTCTCTCCACAGCAGTTGGTAACGCGTTCCCCAAGCTCATCTTCCCTTCGAGACTTGGATGTGCCGGCTGCTCTGGTGCTTCACACGCGACCAATTCAGGAGGCGGGCGAGTGCATGGCCATCAGCAACGTCTCTTCAAGCTCGTCGGAGCCACATCCCCAACTTCAAGCGCAAAAATTGGCCGGGTGCGCAGATCGCCACCTTGTGCTAAGTGAGCCAGAAAATGTAGCATGGGAACTCAGAAGCACAGCGCCGGAAGAGCCACCTATACCACCTCCAGAGCCGTTGGGCATCGATGAAAAGAAAGAGAGTGAGCGCCCCGTTACTAACGTGCAAAATTTGGCTGAAGAAAAGCATTTTTCAGTCCTCCCAAAGCCACAGAATGTTCGAAACGATTGTCCGGACGGTCTTTCCGATGCTGATATTCATGCGGATGTAACAGAAAGGAATCCACCCCAAGTGCCTCCCATGGGGTCTCCTCGGATGCTGTTCCGGCATCCTCTTCTGGGCATGCGGCGTCCACCGTTACCTCTGCAACAAAGCGAAACCCGGCAGCCAGAAGCATGTTTTACCGGGCAGATGACGTCGCAGCGTGGCCGAGATCGACCACTGCGATGCAGCCAGGGTCGTCCACCAGACCCACTTACGGCAGGTCTACGAGCCAAGTCACAGCGTGGCCGGGACCGTCCACTGCGATGCAGCCAAAGCCGCCCACCAGAGGCACTGCCGGCAGCTCCGCGCGCTTGCAGTCATGGCCGAGTGTGATGACAAAGACTCCGATGTTCGGACGCGTGGGCAGTGAGATCGAGGCAGAGGAAGAAGAGGTTCAGAGAATAGAACAGCCCGCCCAGCGAAAGGGTGCTGTGCCTGTCTCGTCCTTTACAATATATATATATATATATATATATGTACATATATATATATATATATATATATATATATATATATATATTGTTCGTATTGCCCTTCGCTCTGGATAAGGAAGACGCTACGTAGCTCGGGCGGACGCGCTCGCGCGCTCACGGCGGAACGCCGGCAGGCAGTCGAGCCCGGGACTCCACCCAGTAAAGGTGTATTTCCTCGCTCTGCCTCGGTGTACCTTCTGAGGGCTTCAGCCGACCCTTGGCCCTATATATATATATATATATATATATACGTATGCTAGATGACCTGATAGGACAAAATCATCGTACAAAGTAAAGACATCTGCACCAGCATAAACATAACAGCACTAACAATGGGCTAGATCATGGTTGTTCCCATGGGAGGAATCAAGATTTCGGTCTTTTAATTAAGGTTGACACATACGGTACATTTAATTTATATTCCATGGTATTACGTGCCAAAACCACGATATGAGTATCAGGTACGCTGTAGTGGGGACCGGATTAATTTCGACCACCTGGAGTTCTCTAGCGTGCACCTAAAGATAAGTACACGGGTGTGCTTACAACTCGCCCCATCAAAATGCGGCCGCCGTGGCCGCGGGAATCGCACCCGTGTCCTAGGACTTAACAGCGAAACAGCTTAACCGCTGAGCTACCACTGCGGGCCAAGCAATGTTTCGATGCATGTAAACACCGGATTTTCCGTAAGATCGCCCGCTACAAAGCGCAAGGCATAAATAATCATCATCAACTAATATCCTCAGCGGGCCCGGGCCGGGCATGGTTATGAACACGCGTGCCCTGGATAAGTTTAGTAATTAACGCCCCGGCCGGGTCTGGGCTTGGAACGACGGGCCTGGGTTGGGCTCGGGCTTCGTAAAGCGGGCCCTGGCCGGGCCCGGGCCGTAAAATCAGGCCCGTGCAGTGCTCTACGCTGGACTGAACGCTTGCAGCGCTGTACCGCTTGAAGGAGAGGAGACTAGAGGAGGAGAGTAGCACACGTGCCGCGCGAGCAGAAGCGAGAACGCAGGAGAAGCGCAAGCAGGTGCTGGTAGAGAAGTTGAGAGGGTAACGTGCAGATGTTGGAGAGAGGGAAGGAGAAGAGTTGCGCATGCGTAGTGTGAGTGCGGACTACCAGGCCGACGCCGAGGGACATACCCCCGAGCATGAGATGCCTTCGCATCTAAAATGCCTGTTTCAATATTGTTTTCGCAGTAACTTCCATTGTCTTCGGCAGGGGACGAGGCAAATCCTCTGCTCGATTGACAATACTTTAACCTTGTTCAATAGGTGGCGCAGCCATGCACTGCGCTGAAACAAGTGGGACACCGCTCAGGTATCATTCATCCTTTAGTGCTGCGCTCAGCTGCCCTCTCCACTCGCCCACTCGCACCACTGGCTCGCAAACCCGCCTAGTCAATAATAAACTCACCAATAATAAACATTCGGCAGATCCCACGTACCGTGGGAATCGATGTTGTGCGAAGCATGCGCGGCATGGTGACTGTGGCGTAATTTTTCACATTGAGAGAGACATTACGGGATGATGTTAGAAAAATGTGGAAGTGGTATACGCACACTCATATGTTCAAGAGTCGCGCATGTGTTATATAACCAGTAGTTTAAAGTTGCGTAACGATGTCATAAGCAACATGGGTGCTACCAACACCAGAAGCGGTAAGCTGATATGTAGCGATTATATTCTTCAGTACCTACAGGATAGCGCGAATCTGAACAGGACAAAGAAGAAACACAGATGCACAGGAAAGGCATTACTCGCAACTAAGCTTCATTCATGAAAGTTTGTCTAGTATATGGCACGCGCATGCGCACTGCACGTACGTTACAGTGGCAGGTGCAGTTGTTATGCTTATATTTGTCCGTTATGACGGAGAACACACGCACGTTTAACGAAGCTGTATTTAGATCATCAAAGAAGGTCATCATCACCGTGATCAGTGCGCACCAGTAGCTGAACCGGACGTGTTATCGGATCCGTTCATGACCGCGGCTACGATGGGTCTAAGTCTAATGAGATGCGAGGTAAAGTGCAGATGGTGGCAATCCTGGATGCCTCATGATGAAATGATTCATGATGCATCCTGTCCTAGCCATGGCAGCGAGGTCTTTTGATGCCCTGTCCACATCCAAGCCGTCTTTCGCCCAGTTTAAGGACCAGGCGTTGTTGGGTCTTGATAAGTCAATGTTGAAGTCACCGGTAATGATTACAGGCCTGGTTTTCTCGGCTGATTTATTGTAAGAAAGCATTGACTTCGGTTTTCTTGTAATCCACGTGGACGAGTGGATGGTAGTTGAGCGTCTTCCAGGGATGTTTTGTCTTCAGCTCCCTCACTTTCCTTGCGTCAGCCGTGGTGGTGTAGCGGTTACGGTGCTCGGCTGCTGACCCGAAGGTTGCGGGTTCGGTCCCGCGCGCTGCGGTCGCATTTTGATGGAGTCAAATTGCTAGATGTCCGCGCACTGTGCAATCTCGGTGCACGTTAAAGAATACCAGATGGTCAAAACCTCCGGAGCCCTTCGCTATGGCGTCTCTTATAATCATCTCGTGGTTTTTGGACATAAAACCAAACGATTATTATTATTATTATCACTTTCCTTGCCTGTCAAAGTGTGTGTTCGCCGTTACTGTATTGGTTGAGACGCTGCATCACCTGTGGTACATACCCGCATAACATGAAAATTTGGTATGCGGGTTTGTGCCCCACGTGACTGAGAGAAAGGGTTTTATCACGTGAGCGACAGGTACTTTGCGTTATTGATGTCACGACCAGTAAATCATGTTCGTCATACACTGATCCCCTGCTATGCCAATTTTGGTATATTACAAATTACGGAGACGACCAGGAGAGCACCCAGACGTAGGCGGCTATATAGATAGATAGATAGATAGATAGATAGATAGATAGATAGATAGATAGATAGATAGATAGATAGATAGATAGATAGATAGATAGATAGATAGATAGATAGATAGATAGATAGATAGATAGATAGATAGATAGATAGATAGATAGATAGATAGATAGATAGAAACTGCCGAAGTGCCTGAGGTTCGCTAAGAAATAATGAAATTCTGTGCGCTGACCTGCAAAACAAGCGATCAGGCAGTCTGTGATACTCAAGCGTGTCAGATACTAGTTTGCTGCAACGCATCCACCATCATGACGAATGCTTGAGAATAGCAAAATGCTGGCTGCACAAGATGCCTCTTAGCATACCTGCCGCTTTTTACAGCAAAGCTGTATATGGCTAGGCGAAACCGAAATTCGTCCGTCCCACGCAAGCAAAAACTCCTAGCGCGCACTTGCCATAGAAATAAGGCAAGCCCCTCTGCTCACCACTGTTCCTCTAAAATGAAGAGGTCGTTCGCGGTTAAAAAACATGTGTGCCAAAGAAAATTGGCAAATTCCAGTGGTCATTACTGGTACACTCAAATGAAGGAAACACACGGGCCGCGAACGTCTACTCAGATTTGTGGACATACATAGCCACTAATTGAGAATGTATTTAGTGAACCATTAGGATGAACCCATTCATAGATACCGAAGCCTCAATCTTCAGCTTTGCTGTTTAACCTATTGTACGGAGTGCTTGGAGGATGATTTTCGTTGTTCTCCGGGGGTGTCCTCACACTAGCGAAGTAAAGGTTCGTGATAGCGTAACTCGCCTTGATATCGTTTCAGCAAAAGCCATAGTGAGATGCAGAAAAAAATTCGGCAGTTCTCACGCTTGTGGGAATCGGTTTCATGCGAACCAATCAGCGAGTAGGGTTCTATGATGCATGATTTGGCTTTGAGCCAAGCGTTACGAGGTGGATCGACGCGTTTTTCTAAGCGTAGTAGGGGCGCAGAAAGGTGACATCGTGGGCTTACCAGGCATGTCGACAACTTTGGCATTTAGAGGGTAACTTATGGTGCGAGGTAACGTCAGCCCTCACGTTGGAGTACATAGGTCAGTATTTCCGAAGCTGAGTGCCCTATATGGTGCAATCATGTGAATATCATACATAACTTTCGTTATTGTATTCTTTCGGGGTCGAGCAATGCTTCACTACAGCTTGCTGAATCATGCCAATACAAGTGTAAAGTTTATTACACTGCTATAAAAGCACAGCCCACACTGGAACCACAATTGACGTTAACCTGGCATGATGCCTGTATCATAGGACTACATAAGTGGTGCTTATTGCCTTGTTGCAAAATGAGATAGCCAGCACTGCAACCACACTTGACGCTTCATCGATTTACGCCTGCATAGGGCCTTTTTCCAAAGCACTCTCAAGACGTAGTGTGGCTCTGTGGTAAAATACCTGATTGCCATGCAGAATGCTTGGGTTCGATTCCTGTTAGGATTCTGACTTTTATTAGGGGCGAAATAGCTTGGGGTCTCGGCTTGCCGGCGGTGCACTGTCGTCTGCTGTCGCCGCGTGCATTGTCGCACCCCATGTGCTTGCTTGAATCGTCACGTCCTGTCCATTTCCTTGAAAGCAAGTCGGGCGCCACCGTCTCAGCGCTGGCCGTGTGGCGAGAGGGAGCGAACGGCGCGCGGGGACTATGGAAACGCTCTTTCTGCGATGAACGCTGAACTACCAGCTCGCGAGGAACGTGAACGTGCCCTCGCCCCCTACAGACAACGCCGACGCAGGCAGCGTCTGCTAGCAAGTTTCTTGAAATACATTGATATAAGAGAGTTTGCACAATGTATATTGATGTCTGGCAGCTATAGCACCGCTTAACGTGGATGTGCGCACTTTGACGATAGATGGTACATCTCCATCCTGACGACTAACATCCCTGCTAAATGAATAAACAAACCCTTGTGGTAGCTGTAGTAGTTAGCGGTGAAAGCGTAATCAGAGAACTAGGTGTGATAGCCAGAAGAGCGTCGCATATTGGACGCAGACCTTGGTCGCCATCCCGCGGCATGTTAAATTGTTATTGAACACCACGGCCGGACAAGAGCGAAACGCAAAGCGCGTCGTGCCGCCCCGGTAGCCCGGCCGCGATTTTTCTAGGGGCGAGCGCGTGGGCGGGGAACGCGGTGTAACAGCCAGATGAGGAAGGCGCGCGTCGCAGAGCTATGGGCAAGGCCGACGCTTTTACGACGCTTGGCTAAGGTCGCTACCTCGCGGTGTGTTAACGCATTGACAAAATTGAACGTCAAATTAAAACGCGTTGAATGGGAGGGACGTGCAACGCGTTGCAGGTGCTAATCGCGGAGGCCACAGTAATGACGAATTTATTTTACTGCTCCCAGAGGGTAACACCACCCCGCCGACCGGGATAGTGGCAGATATAAAAGACGCGTTTGTATAGCCTCTAGTCTGTGACCGTGGCGCAGTGGATAGCGTGCCCGGCATCTGTTGTTGTTAGCCGTGCGGTCGTGGGTTCGATGCCCGTTGACTAAACTTTTTTCTATCTGATCTTGTATATATATTCTACGTCATTTTCCTGATGGAAATACGTCACTGAAGTCTTGGTGGACCCCGGCATAAAACACTTTCGTGTTAAAAAAAACGACTGCTCGCGCTTCACAACCGTTCACCGGCGACCCCTTATATACAGGCACTTGATCTAGACCTGCAATTTAGTGCCCGTGAGAGATTTTTCTTCTGCGTAGTTCAACAATAAAGATTCACAGCCTGCACGTTAACTAAAAGCAGACTGCAGGTCTCTGTGTCTAATCTCTCTTCTATATCTCATTGCCCATTAGCAGTAATGTTGCTGTGGGAAACACCGGTGCACACCGCATGCGTCGCCGATCCACAGGTTTCGCGTTATTGAAACTGAAACACCTTTCCCTACATGCTTCGCCCCTCCCCCAAGTATCTTTTTTTCTATTTTTCGGGTCAACGCTGCCGATGACAGTTTTTCTTTACGCTCTCGCAATTACAGTGAAGCCTCGGTGATACGAATCTCGCGGGCTTACCAAAAACATTTGTATCATCCGAAATTCGTATCACTAGAAAACATGGAAAATTAGTATGCGACAATAAGGGAAAGTTGGCATACATTTTGATTCAGTGTTTCTCAGGGCCGCAGCAACGTCATGAACAGCTCTGAATGATTGCCAGTAAAGTTTTTAAACGACAACGATCATGCATGTACTCGTATATAAGGTGCATGCGCGCGTGTGTAATTAATGAACCAGATGTGTTGTGCCCCGTGACCGCTAGTAGTACCTTCCTAATCTTACTATGCTATTTTGCATGACACTAAAGTACTGCGGCGAAAGTGACTTAGAAGCGCTTTGCACACGATAGCTGGAGGCCAAGCTCCATCGCGAAGACCGTCCGCTTCGGCTCTTGAGGTCTTCGTCCACCTTTAATGGGACTTCATGGCGGACCCGCAGCCCAAGTTTCAGTCTTGTTTCATAGAAAGTCTGATTGCGGGGACATAGCTTGCATCGACGTGGCAGGCACGTGTTGACACAGTACAAAGACGCTGCTGCCTCGAGCACAAGAGCACGCGTCAACGCGTGAAAAAAAAAAGCGCGGCCTCAACGTCAACGTCATCTGTAACCTAAACGCGAAGATGCCTAAAGTCCTCCAATATTCGCCCGCACTATCTCGGAGGCAACGACGCGCCGTTGATGGTCGCGCAGCGCGCATGGCCGCACCCGCGCCTGACTGCCGCGTCCTGTTCCGCGGCAGCGCGGGCCGCACCTGTTCGTACCTGCGCACTAGCGCACGTTCGTATCAAACGGCGCGGGGTGCAAATCGGTTCGCAACAACCGCACTCCAATACTATGTAGGCTAATGGGCCTTGGCCGGGACCACAGAAAAATTCGTATCACCCCGAAATTCGTACGAGCCGTGATCGTATCACCGAGGTTTTACTGTATATTACCAATATATGCTGTCGCCGTTCCTTGGAAGATATCAACTGTCAATCTCCTGTGGCGCATACCCGCTTACCGTATACGGGTATGTGATTCACGTGTCTGGAGGAAACGTGTTTGATGACGCACGCGACAGGATTTCACGTTATATTTGTCATACCATCTTACCCTCCCTTTCCAATTTTAGTCTACACCGACCAGTGGAGCCGATCACAAGGGCATCCAGACGTAGGCTGCTCGAGAGATAGATAGATAGATAGATAGATAGATAGATAGATAGATAGATAGATAGATAGATAGATAGATAGATAGATAGATAGATAGATAGATAGATAGATAGATAGATAGATAGATAGATAGATAGATAGATAGATAGTAAAGGTTGACTCTGTTTATTTACAGGTTGAGAATGAGATACGGCAATCAGATGTAAAGATGGAGTCCTCAAGCTGCGCCAGACAACTTCGTCTTCCTCCTCCACATGCCCGGCTCATACCACAGGCCGACTCATTCCGTAGCAATCCGCGGTTCACAGACGAGGCCCGCTGGGCGAGTCCAAGTCACGGGAGGGATGAAACCTCTTGAGGCGAGCCACATGCACCAACTGCTGCTGATTTGACCGACGACGAGGTGTCGTCAAGCGTGCCACTACGTACGTCAAGTCGCTCAAGCAATATACAATGACCGATGGGCCAGTATAACGCGGTAAAAATTTCTGGCGTAAACCGCGTTTGCGTTGGGGGGCCCACAACCACACAATTTCAGCTTTTTCGAATGAAATGGCATCATGGCGTCGATTGTGCCGCTGCTTGGAACGATCTTGTGATACCAGTGTGCGTAGGCGAGCAATTTGTCGGGCTTCTTCAGCCCGGCACAATGTTTTGGCCACTGAGTCACTGGCATGGAGCGTAAATAGGAGCATTGTATCGAGCTAGCTGCGAGGTGATCGAGCGTAGAGCAAGTAGAAAGGTGTGAAGTCCGTGGTCTCGTGCTTCGCTGTATTGTACGCATAGGTGATAAACGTTCATATTTCATCCCAGTTCTTGTGATTGGACGAGACGTACATAGCGAGCATGTTAGTAAGAGTGCGGTTTGTGCGTATTACAAGACCGTTCGTCCAGGGCTGGTATGGTTTCGAGTGTCGGAACTGCGAAGGTAGAGGCGAAGCAATTCTTCCACAGCGTGCGCAATGAATTGGCGACCACGGTCACTGATGATTACTCGAGGTGGACCATGGCGAAGACCTACAGAGTGGAGAAAAAGGCAGCGACGCCGTCAGCTGTGGAAGATGGTATCGCAGTGGTTTCGGCGTATCTGGTAAGGTGATCGACGCATACTATTATCCAGCGATTATTTTTCGAAGATCGCGGAAACGGGCCCAACAGGTCGATGCCAACCTGCTCGAAAGGCATAGTAGCCTGCGCAACTTTGTGAAGAAGGCCGTGCGGGGCACTTGTCGGTTGTTTGTCACGCTGGCGCTTCTCGCAGCTCGAGACGTATTGATGCGTAGAATGTCGCATTCGAGGCCAGTAAAAGCGCTCCTGTGCTCGATGTAAGGTGCGAAAGAACCCCAGGTGTCGGGACGTTGGATCATCATGCATAGCACGGAGAACGTCGCATCGAAGACTTTCAGGTACAACCAGTAAATAACATGCGCCTCTTGCTGAGTAGTTGGTCTTGTACAACAGTCCGTCACGAAGGCGAAAGCGACCACTTCCTTTGAGACTGGGGGCATCAGCGAACAAAGGGTCTAAAGATAAGTCGTTGAGTTGTTCCCGCTTGAAGATGTTGGCGTCAGGAAATGTGTGAGAGACCGCAGTAAAACAGATGTCCAAGGTATCTGCACTCCCAAGGTATCTTCCGTCGTGGTCATAGGTAGGCGAGAAAGGCAATCAGCGTCCGAATGACACCTTCCACTTCTATACGAAACGCTGAAGTCAAACTCCTGGAGTCGTAAAGCTTATCGTGCAAGGTGGCCTGAAGGGCTCAGAGGGTAACAAGCAAACACATCGTATGATGATCCGTCACAATCGTGAACGGATGGCCGTAGAGGTAACAACGAAACTTCTGGATGGAGAATACAGCCACTAAAGATTCTTGCTCTGTCACCGTATAACTCCTTTCAGCCTTGCTTAGAGATCGACTTGTAAAAGCAACGACATACTCTGCATTATTATGGCGCTGAACAATCACACCTCCGATGCAATGTCCGCTCGCAACCGTTGTCAAATGATAATCGCCAAAAAAGTGAAATTCCTGTTTCCTACATCAAAGACCTGTACGAGATGCAGAAATGTCTAACAGTAAACCCTATCCGATGTTTGAGTCAGAAGCACGTTTTCCCTAATAATATATATATTAATTAAATTTTTCAGAGCTGTTCACCTCCTGTCCCCAAGCTTGGCAGCAGCTTTAGAATACTTCAAAGGTCAAGCTGAGCATGCACGCTCCAAGTCATTTATTGATGCAGGCGATGAAAAAAATTCACCGCCGATTGCGATACTCCCTAAGGCGAATTGTGGTTAGAGAAGCAGTCGTAGCCTTCTTACAAGTCACTGGACTGGATGCACGTCTTTAGATTTGTACCAGCGTAGCGGGACTATATTCTCATCTCCCTAGCTTACCATCGTCATTCATCACTCTTTCGCTCCCTTGTCCCCCCTCCCCAGTGTAGAGTAGCAAACCAGAGCAAACTGTAGCTCGGGCCGACCTGTCTGCCTTTCTATAAATAAATTCTGTCTGAGCGCAGCTTCGCGTTGGGGCAAGGCCAACTGTGTTTGAAGTTTTCTCGATGAGGAGTTGTAGCAACGTAACATTATTTACATATTGTCACAGAAACTTACAGCGCTCGAGTGCCACGCACACCACTCTGTACATTGCACGCCAGACGAGCCACGCGAAATGCCGACAGCGATCGAGTGCTATGCACACCACTCTGTGCATTGCAGGCGTCGCGAACCAAGCGAAATTCCGACAGCCTTGTTACGACGAGCGAAGCCAGCCGCAGTGCATGTGCCAGCTTAGCATGCGCACGAACTCCGACCGTGGGGCCAGCGCGAGGGACGGAGGAGAAACGTGAGGTTAGAGACCAGTGGCTTGTGATATCGACAGCCTCCGCGTTCGCTCGCTTTCGTACTCGTTCACTTAATCGGTTACGCCGACGATGACAGCCAACAATGGCGACACCGCTCGATGCAGGAACCAGCGCCTAAGAGCTGCGCTCTAAAATGTTACCGCTGGTTTGTTCCTACGACACAAGCAATACAAAGCAGCACATGTATTAGAATTTTGATGACGCTCGACAATATGACGACGTTGAGGGTCCAAGGCTGGAGTAACTGAAGCCACTTTTTGTATGAATTTGGATGGGTCTAGCAAAAGGTGCAACCGTCTGCGGGAATTTCTTACAAAGGAGACATACGGGGCTGTTCTCGTCACCACTTACCCTGCATAGGCATTTATAAGAAGCTCGCTCAGGGATGAGAACTTCTTTCTTCTTAATCGCCGGTTCAACAGTGACTCAATATAGCCATTGTCTGGAGCCTTGCGGATTTTAGCAGGCACAAATAACACGATAGATGCTTGTACTGCGCTTCGGGTCTACAAAAAATTCTGAGGATTGGAATTGCTGTGGGCAGAGTAGCATCAAATGTTGCTCACGCTCAGAGTTTGACATCAATGCGCCTACGTGCCGATGCTTGAAGTTCACACGAATCGTTTCTTCGTCCATGCTGCTTCCCTCTATTGCATGCACAGATACGCATATGCCACTTTCTCTGATAAGGGCAGTTGTGGTGTTGCGAAGGCTTCTGTGTTGCCTCTATACCTGCCATCTCTTCAAATATTGGCCACGGTGCATACCGGGGGCTATGTTGCCCGCTTATATAGTGCAAACGCTTGGTGGACGCTTGAACTTCGCCTTCAAGAGTAGAACGCGATAACGTAATCGGGCCCCGTGCGCATCGCCTTCTGAATTGCTAGCCTCGCTAAGGTTCTCAGTGCATGCCTCAACCATACCGTAAAAAAACTGGGCTCGTAACATTGGCCTCTTCAAGCTATACAATAATGCCTACAGCAAGTTCAGTTGTTAGGTGCCCGCTGTGCCATAATTATTCCTTTTTGCGAATCAGCGTACAGCCCACTACGCATCCGTAAGGCAACACGCGATCATACGCAGCTGTTCACATTATTGATGTTTTTGCTGATGATGATGATCAAATATGACTGAACGCTTTGTTATGTATGGGCCTTTAAAACACCCACTTGTTGCGCATTTCACATGTTTTGACGCCTGGCGCGATTCTACGCTTCTGCCAAGCAATGTCACATCGGTTACGTACGTCCAATACTTAACATTCATGCATTCATGTATTCATTGTTGCGTCCAATACATAAAATTCATATAGTGTTTTTTTAAGCACTTTCAAGCAATATCGGAGTCTATGGTGGAACACCTGCGTGCTACGCAGACTGCCAGGGTTCCATTCTCACTTGAAGCGAAGATTTTTTAATTTATTTTGTTTGCATCGTTTTCGATTTTTTGGTCATGGACAAGATGATGATGTTTGCTCACAACCGACGACACCAACACGGACGCCGACAGCGGAATTTCTGCGAAACGAGCTCTTTAACGCTCTCGCGTTAAAAGTCAACTGTCAAAACTCCGTTTCTCTGTGTTCGAAGTGAACCAGCAACCAGCCGCTCCCATAGCTGACATGTCACCAGAAACGAAACGGTGTGTTGTGTCCATCTGACCAGTTTCATTTTGTTTTGAATACTTTGCCAGATTTTGCAGACAGTGCATTCAAAGACAACCCGACTTGACCAAAGCCATTCACTACCTTTACAAAGTACACAGTACGAGCTCTTTGTGCATCAAGGCTCCTTAAGTGCCAGAGTGTTGGCACCTGTGACCAGAGGGTGCGATTCATGAACCTCATATCAATTCACTTCCACAGGCCACTCCTCTCGATGTACGTGTTTACCGTGACTGACATGCCGAATGCCTGCCATATTTGGCCTAGAAGCCACTTTCAAGGAGGTGCGTAAAACTTTGACACAGGTTGTTTCCTTATGCATTATTTGTGATATTTGTGTTGCCAGAAAACGTTTTCCACTGGAAGCCATTTTATGTTAGGTTTTGAAAATTATAGTTTTCCTGTGCAATATATGATCTTTTCTCTTGTCAGCAAAGGTTTCTATCATAGGCTAATGTGTGCATGGGTGTAAAATATTGTTTCTGTGTGCAACATCTGATAATTATTTTTGTCGTAATTGTTGTATAGCAGGCCAATATATGTGAGGATGTGAAAAAGTTGTTCTTTTCCAACAAAGGATGTTTTCTTATCACCTAGTGCTTTAAGCCTAAGCAGTAGGTTGAGCCCTGAACAGAGAAACAGTGCGCTATTTTTCGCTTCATGGTGGGTTCACATTTCCCAAGATATTTTGAACAGGTACTGCAAATTTGTGCAATTGGATATGATTTACAGCGTAGGGCGAAGAAAAACAGATTTTGAATTCCGTTTTGTGTAAACTTGTTCCGCAGCCGAGCACCAAGTCACCAAGTCAGGTTTTGCGAAGTTTGGTTATTTTAGATTTTGTTGCGAGCGAGTTCAAGAGCTTAGCAGGCGAACAAGCCTTCCTTCTACCGATCGTTAACAGCATCTCAAGGAACCGGAAAGTCAGAAAACTCGGAAAATCGCCCAACTAAACTGGCAGCCGCACCCGCGCCAGGGTTGCTCGGGCAGCGAGTGAAAGACCCGAGTAACCTTGTTTGGGGGGCGGCGCCTGGCGGTTAACGGCTGTACTTTTGCCGACTGCCGTGTCTATTGTTCAGCTCCCCGTCCGCTAGGCACTGAAGGTTATACATGAGGCACTAGACACTGGCACTGCTTTGGTACTGTAGAACAAAGAAATCTGAATATGAAAAGGTGCGAAAATAATAAAAGCACTGTTCGTCTACAAATGACAGAAATAATAGTAAATGTCTGTTTGATTTTAAAACAAAAATAATCTAGAATGACTCAGTTTCATGCGGCAGTTTTTTTGCCACCCTTGGAGTTGTTTTTTCCTTTTTTTGCCAATCGCTTGCGACAGCCTAAAAATCGAAAGCTCTGTAGGGTCAGTACATATGGCTGTGTGCAGAGGCAGCCATTGTGTACATGTGTGCTGGTTTGCTCTTGCCATGCACGGTGATGCACTGTCTCAGAAATAGATGTCCGCGGGACACCTCAACAAAAGTTGCTTTTAAAGAAATGCGCATTTGTTATTCAGAAGCTCCTGTTTCTACGAAACAAGCTGGCTGCAAGATAAACAATAGACGCGCTTTCTACAAATAAAACGATTTTCCCGAGTTTATCATTCGCACAGAATAGAGGAGTTCAACATGCGTATTGATAACATTTGGACAGCGCAACGTCAGGCGGTAGCCTTTATATAAATATTTACTAGACGAAAGGTATCCTTCGGACTCGTATCCTCTTCGACGCGGGCGATTCTTTCACGAATGCATGACGCCGCCAAGACGCTCCCAGGCACACCTGTTAGCCAGTATTCGATAATGTGACTTTTCCGTGTAAGCCCAGCTGATCGAAATAAAAACAAGGATGTTTGCGTGCGAAGCACAAGTTCGAAAAATTAGCAACATAGCTATATCTGGGGGCTTGCTTTTATTGAGCACCATTTATTTGTTAACTCCACTAATGAACAAGACCTACGAAAAGTAACCTTTTTTAGCAACCTTAGTAATCCTTCTTAAATAGTAATAACGAACTTGTTGGCGCTGACTTGCCAGCAAGAAATCGTACCACGGCATTGAAACACACAAGCGTGTCAGATATTAGTTTGCTGGAACGCAGCGTCCACCATCATGCCGAACGCCGAGGAACAGCAAAATGCTACCTGTACACGATGCCTCTTGGTATGACTGCCGCTTTTACAGCCAAGCCGTATATTGCTAGGCGAAACCGAAATTCGTCCGTCCTATGTAAGCGCAAACACCTGGCGTCATAGAAATAAGGCAAAGCCCCTCTACTCACCAGTGATCCACTAAAATTTAAGAAGTCGTTCGTGGGTGAAAAGCGTGCGCGCCACAGAAATTTGGCAAAATCCCACTACTCACTCCTAATACACTAAAATGACGGAAACACGCCGGTGGCGAACGCCAACTAAGATTTCTCGGCGAAAGTACCAATAATTGAGAATGTATTTAATGAGCCACTTGGATTAACCCATTTATAAATACTGGGGCCTCAATCTTCAGCTTTGCTGTTTAACCAATTGTACGCAGTGCATGGAGAATGATTCTTATTCTTCTCCGGGTTTGTTGTCACACTCGCGAAGGAAAGGATGAGAACTTCTTTCTTCTTACTCGCCGGTTTAACAGTGACCCAATATAGTCATTGTCTGGAGTATTACAGATTTCAGCAGGCACAAATAACAGGTTAGATTTTAGTACTGCGCTTTCGTGTCTAGAAAAAGATCTGAGGCTTTGAATTGCTGCGGCCACAGCAGCATGAAAGGTTACTCGCGCTGAGAGTTCGACATCGACGCCCCTACGTGCCGATGATTGAAGTTCACAGGAATGGTTTACTTCGTCCGTGCTGCTTCCCTCTATTGCAAGCACAGATACGCATAAGCCACCTTCTCTGGCAAGGGCAGTTGTGGTGTTCCGAAGGCTTCTGTGTTGCCTCTATACCTATTATCTCTTTAAATATCGGACGCAGTATATATAGGGGGCAACGTTGCCCCTGTATACAGTGCAAAATCTTGGAGGATGCTGGAGCTTCGCCTTCAAGAGTAGAACGTGATAGCGTAATCGGTCCCGTGCACATCGCCTTCTCAATTGCAAGCGTCGCTAGGGTTCTCAGTGCATGCCTTAACCGCGCCGTAAAGAAAACGAACGACTGTGCGCGCAACATTTGCCTTTTCAAGCTATCCTAGAATGCCTATTGCATGTACAGTTGTTAAGTGCCCGTTATGCCATACTTATTCCTTTTGCGAATCAGCGAAGCGTCCACTACGCATCCGTAAGGCAACACGCGATCCTACGAAGTTCTGCACAATATTTATGTTGCTGCTGATTTACGATGATCAAATATGTCTGGACGCTTTGTTATGGGTGGGCCTTTAAAATACCCACTTTTTGCGCATTTCACATGTTTTGACGACTGGCGCCATTCTACGCTCCTGCCAAGCAATATCACATGGGTTACGGAGGCTCCTTCCAATACATTAGCTTCATATAGAGTTTTTTTTTTCGAAGCAGTTTCAAGGAATACCGTGTCTCTGTGGTAGAACACCTGCTTACTACGCAGACTGCCTGGGTTCAAATCTCACTTGAAGCGAATATTTTTTGTTCATTTTATTTGAATAGTTTTTGATTTTTTGGTCACGGACAAGATGATGGTATTTGCTCACAACCAACGACGCCAACACGCACGCCGACCGCGGAATTTCTGCGAAACGAGCTCTTTAACGCTACCGCGATAAAAGTCAACTGTGAAAACTCCGTTTCTCTGCGTTCGAAGTCAGCCAGCAACCAGCCGCTCCTACAACTGACATGTCACCAGAACCGAAACGGTCTGTTGTGTCCACCTGACCAGCTCCATTTCGTTTTGGATATTTTGCTAGATTTTGCAGACAGTGCGCTCAAAGAAAACGAGCTTGACAAAGTCACTCAGTAGCTTTATAAAGTACACAGTTCCAGCTCTCTCTGCCTCAATGCTCATTTAGTGTCATACTGATGCCACCTGCGACCAGAGGGTGCGATTCATGAACCTCATATCAATTTACTTCCTCAGGCCACTCCTCTCGAACCATGCGTTTAACGTGACTGACTAGCAGAATCCCATCAAATATTTGGCCTAGAAGCCACTTTCAAGGAGGTGCGTAAAACTTTGAAACTTGTTGTTTCCTTGTGCATTATATGTGATATTTATTTGGCAGTAAATGTTTTTCCCTGTAAGCGAGTTTATGTTAGACTGTGAAAAATGTTCTTTTCTTGTGCAATTTATGATCTTTTTTGTTGTCAGCAAATGTTTCTATCATAGGCAATTGTATACGTGGGTGTCAAAGGTACTCTTTCTGTGTGCCACTTCTAATATTTATTTTTTTATCGGGAATGTTTCAATAGCAGGCTAATATATGGGAGACTGTGAAAAGGTGCTCTCTTCAAACAAAGGATGTTCTTTTCTTGTCACCTAGTGCTTTAAGCCGAAGCAGTTGGTTGAACCCTGGAAAAGGAAACAGTGCACTATTTTTCGCTTCTTGGTTGGTTCATATTTCCAAAAATAATTTGAACAGGTACTTCAAATTTGTGCAATTGGATATGATTTACAGCGTAAGGCGAAGAACAACAGATTTTTATTTACGTCATGTGTGCTGTTTTGCGCTTGCCATGCACGGTGATGCGCTTTCTCAGAAACAGATGTCCGCCGGACGCCGCAACAAAAGTTGCTTTTAAAGAAATGCGCATTTGTTATTCCGAAGGTCCTGTTTCTAGGGAAGCAGCAGGCTGCAACAAAAACAATACACGCGTGTTTTTACAAATAGAACGATTTTCCCGAGTTTCTTATTCGCACAGAAGAGAGAAGTTTAACATGCGTATTATTAACATTTGGACAGCGCAACGTCACGCGGTACCCCTTCTTATAAATATTTACTACACGAAAAGTATCCTTGGGACTCGTATCCTCTTCCACGCGGGCGATTCTTTTACGCGCACATGACGCCGCCAAGAAGCTCCCAGGCAGACCTGTTAGCCAGTATTCCATAATGTGACATATCCGTGTAAGCCGAGCTGATCGAAATAAAAGCAAGGATATTTGCGCGCGAAGGTCAAGTTTGAAATATTACCAAAATATGTATCTCTGAGGGCTAGCTTTTGTATTGAACATTATTTTGATTGTTACCGCAACCAATAAACTAGACCCAAGAAACGTAAGCTTTTCTTGGTAACGTCAGTAATCCTCCTTGAATAGAGGGTAATGGCTGGGCAGGTTTGCGAGCCAGCGCGCTCAGCGGACGAGCGCAGAGGCGAACTGCGCGTGCGCGGTACGCTGCGAAAGCCAGCGCCTTTACGGAGCGAGCCGCTAGCCTGCTCATTTCGTCTCCTCAGCGAAGCAGATGAGCGTGCGAGCGTTTTCCAAGATGACAGCCCCCAACACAAGCGGCGGTGGCATTTCGTCGGCGGCACCTCCAATGAATCTAATAAAATCTAATAAAAAACGCCTTTTGCAATCTTCTTTTCGCAGTACCTTAAATTTCATTCGGCAGGACACGAAGCAAATCCTCTGCTCAATCGACAGTAACTTGAACATTGTTCAAGAGGTGGCGCAGCAGTGCTCTCCGATGAAACAAGTGGGGCGTCGTTCAGCTATCATTCATCCTCTCGTGCTGCGCTGAGCTGCCCTCTCCGCTCACCCGCTCGCACCACTGGCTCGCAAACCCGCCTAGCTATTACTCACTAATAAAAATAACGAAATTCTGTACGCTGACTTGCAAACAAGCGATCGGGCAGGGGGTACTCAAACACTCAAGCGTGTGAGATATTAGTTCGCAGCAACGCAGCGTCCACCGTCATGCCGAATGCTTGAGAATAGCAAAATGCTGGCTGCACAAGATACATCTTAGCATGCCTGCCGCTTTTTACAGCAAAGCTGTATATGGTTAGGCGAATCCGAAATTCGTCCGTCCCACGTAAGCAAAAACTCCTATCGCGCATGTGCCAGAGAAATAGGGCAAGCCCCTCTACTCACAACTGGTCCACAAAAAATGAAGAAGACGTTCGCGGTTAAAAAAACATGTGTGCCAAAGAAATTTTGCAAATTCCAGTGCTCATTACTGGTACACTCAAATGAAGGAAACACACGGGCCGCGAACGCCTACTCAGATTTGTGGACATACATAGCCACTAATTGAGAATGTATTTAGTGAACCACTAGGATGAACCCATTCATAGATACCGGAGCCTCAATCTTCAGCTTTGCTGTTCAACCTATTGTAAGGAGTGCTTGGAGGATGATTTTCGTTGTTCTCCGGGGGTGTCCTCAGACACTCACAGTAAAGGTTCGTGATAGCGTAACTCGCCTTGATATCGTTTCAGCAAAAGCCATAGTGAGATGTAGAAAAAAATTCGGCAGTTCTCACGCTTGTGGGAATCGGTTTCATGCGAACCAATCAGCGAGTAGGGTTCTATGATGCATGATTTGGCTTTGAGCCAAGCGTTACGAGGTGGATCGACGCGTTTTCCTAAGCGTAGTAGGGGCGCAGAAAGGTCACATCGTGGGCTTACCAGGCATGTCGACAACACTGGCATTTAGAGGGTAACTTATGGTGCGAGGTAACGTCAGCCCTCACGTTGGAGTACATAGGTCAGTATTTCCAAAGCTGAGTGCCCTATATGGTGCAATCATGTGAATATCATATATAACTTTCGTTAATGTATTCTCTCGGGGTCGAGCAATGCTTCACTACAGCTTGCTGAATCATGCCAATACAAGTGTAACGTTTATTACACTGCTATAAAAGATTTTTTATATCACCCAAGTTTTTCCCCAAATTTTTTTTATATCCATTATTAGGGTCAACCCTGCCGATGTCAGTTTTTCTTTACGCTCTCGCAATATATTACCAATATCTCCACTCGCCGTTTCTTGGAAGATACCAACGGTCAATCTCCTGTGGCGCATACCCTCTTACCGTATACGGGTATGTGACACGTGTCTGGAGGAAAGGGTTTGATGACGCACGCGACAGGATTTTCACGTTATTCATGTTATGAACAGTTATATTTGTCAAACCCTTTTACCCTCTCTTACTTTCCAATTTTGGTCTACACCAAGCAGTGGAGGCGATCACGAGAGCATCCAGACGTAGGCGGCTCGATAGATAGATAGATAGATAGATAGATAGATAGATAGATAGATAGATAGATAGATAGATAGATAGATAGATAGATAGATAGATAGATAGATAGATAGATAGATAGATAGAAAAAAAGCGCTATGGCATGTGACAATCAGCGTGACCTTGAAGACCTATCATTCACTGAAAACTCGCAACAGCTATGCAAAACGGTAGGGCACACTGGTTTTCACACCTTCGAAGTAGTTCAGCAACGACATGGAGTAAGACAAGGCCCACGCGCTTTTATTTAGTGCCGATTTCACTGCTTCAACTGGAGATGAACTGCACTACTACATATGCGTTAATTTTATATACTTTCCATTTGAAATAATTATCATCTTAAATGGCACGCATTTGTTAGCGAACCAAATCTACTTTGACCGTTTCTATTTATCTAAATCTCTGTCTTTATACCTAGCCGCCTGCATATGCGTGCTCTCGTCGTTAATTTCCAATGGATGACATCGGTGTATGGCGACAAAAAAGATGGTTGGTTGATTTTACCGTCATAGGAATCGGTATAACACGAAAGTGAAACGTGTCGTCACAGAAGTAGTTTATTGTTTATAGTGCATTGGTATATGAGAGCTTTTACAATGTCGACAGTCGTTTGGCAGATATAGCACCGCTTGATGTGGACGCATCGCACTCACGTTGACGCCTAGTGGCACATCTCCGTACCGACGACAAACGCCCACGATCATGATTTAACCCTTGCGTTAGCTGAAGTTCTTAACATATACGTGGACTCCGAATATGGTGAATCCCGCGCAAAGATGGCATCAACAAGCACATAATAAACACTAATGCTCGATATGCACTCCTTCAAAGCGTCGTGAAATGCGAAGAGAAACTCTACGCGCGTGATGTACTCCCTCTAGCCAGGACGTTACTTCTCACAGGGCGAGCAGCGAACATGGTGCGACAGCCAGGCGAGCGTCGGAGAGCTATTTGTCAATGTGGATGGATGCTATGAGCGTGGCTTGCGCTAAAACCGCCACGTCACGGTGTAATAAAACGTTGACGAAATGAAACTTGTATTGGAAACGCGCCAAATGGGACAGTCGGTGCAACGGCGCGTGTATTTTTATTGTTTGTTTTCGAGCCTGGTGGCACAGATGTCACCGCCCCGTTTTAAAGGGGACGCTCATGGCGCCTATCCATCCAAGGTCACTGTGAGAGGCAAGTGTGAAAAATAAAAGGCGCGTTCATGTCGCCTCCAAAATGTATTTGGCAGTAGCTCAGTGGGCTAAGCGCCAGCCAGCCACGGTCGCGGACCGAGAGGTCATGGGTTCGATTCCCCTCAACGGAACTTTTTCTTATAGATTTTTTTTCTTTGCCATCTGATGGTATTTATTTGGCTGGCGTACTTCCATGACGGAAATACGTCATGAAAGTCTTGGTTGACCGCGGCATAAAACACTTTCGTGTTAAAATTAACAGGCTATTAAAATTAAAATTAACAATGCGACATGACTGTTGCGAGCGTCACCATACCTTTCCCTCGGCGCGCGTGGCGCGTGTACCCGCAAAGCGCGACCCGTAGAATGCGTTTGGCGCCTCAAGTAAGATATATATATATATATATATATATATATATATATATATATATATATATATATATATATATATATATTCTTTATTGAAATTCCCGGAGAGTTTAGCCTGATTTGTCGCCTGGCTTGCTTCTCCAGGTGTCCGGTGATGACTATGGTATATACAATGATCACATATACACCATATACACACAAATAGTACGTGCAGTCACAAACGAAGATATATACATAAAAACAGTCATTCACAAGTTGTCGTTAAGCTGAGTGCTCCAGAAGAACGCCAAGAGCGCTTTTGTGTTGCCCATCGCACAACTGCGGTCTTGCCACGAGCTGAGAAGTTGACGCAGCTCCAAGCTCGAGCTGCGTTGCAAGTGAAGTGCTGCCTTCAGAATCTGTCGTTCGGCGTCGTAACGAGAACAATCGCAGAGTGCGTGCTTTATGTCTTCCAGAGTGCTACGTGAGGTGCACGTGGGTGAGTCCGACTGCCTGATCTTGTGCTTGAAGTATTTCGTGTAGGCAACGTCGAGTCTCAGTCGGTGAATGCAAGTTTCATCTTGCGTGGTTAGTCCTTGTTGCATGTATAAGCTACACGTCGGGTCTATTCTGTGCAGCGGGACGTACTGGTTATTTGCATCGCACCATATTGTTCTCTGCAGATTCCGCGCGAACGCAGATACCAAAATCGCTGCGTCTTTTTTTTGAAAAAGGAATTTCGATTTTCTCAGATGCCGTGTCATGTGCAGCTCTGGTAGCGGAGTCAGCATAAACATTCCCTTCTAGGCCGCAGTGAATGGGCAGCCACTGCAGTACGTCATCGTGGTGTAGTTCGTGAGCATTATTGCCTAGGCGCCTCATGTCCAGGACTAGTTGATCTTACGTACGTGCTGATTTCAGGGACTGCAGTGCTGCTCGTGAGTCGGAGAATACCACCCAATAGTCGGGTCTCTGATCTTTGATATATGCAAGCGCCCTCCGCAGTGCAGCCAGCTCAGTGGCAGCGGCGGAAGTGCGGCGACTGAGAATGGCTTTGATGGTCACATTCGCCGACGCTATCCACACACCTACAGCAGATGATCCATCTGTGACAGACCCATCTGTATAAGTGCCGGGGCTCGCCTCAAGTGATTCTTAGCATATATAAACCTAAGAAAGGTGAGAAGAAACTTCGGAAATGTTAACACGATAGCGTAAAGGAGCCCGACTCAGAAAATCATTTGCAACAATCGGCGGCGTTGTCGGTGAGTGAACAATTTTGATAGAGGCTAATGTTGAATTCCAATGGCAGATATTGAGCGCGCGGCGCTATGCGCGATGCTGCCGCGCTCAGCCGCATCGCGCGTAGAGTGCATAGCTCTGAGCGAGATCACTCTCCCCATATCTGCCAATGGAATGCATGCGCTTCGGCGGGAGCAGTCGGCAAACGGAAATCCATCGTGAGGGCACCAAGCCAGAGGGGACCTGCATGATCTTAGCATTCCGTGCGTTTCATTTCCGCGGACTTTGCGGCCACTCCGCCTTGGGTGCTTGATGGGCACGTAGGTGAAGCAGCAAATCTCGCAATGAGTTGCTGCGCTACACGTCGCGACACGCGAAAGTGCCTGCGGAAGTACAGGAAAACAACATTTAGGAAAAAAAAGTTGCCCTTCCCGCGCTACCATAACCAAGTTGTGCGGTACCTCATCGTCCGATTATCGCCAAACGAATTCCTCGACGAAGCCAGCCTCTTGAGGCCTCTTGGCAGGCAGGCGGAAGATCACCTCAAGTGTCCGTTCGTACACAGCAGACTCACATTCGCTACTCATCAACAAACAGCAGGAATGATATCTCGTTAACAGATAGCAGGAAGGATATCGCGTCACGTACCACGATGTAAGCACGAAGCACGAATGTAAGAGAAATGATTCGCATCGAGGAAGTACGTGTGCTTTGCACTAAATCGATCCTTGGAACGTCTCACACGATCTCTTTTGTCTTTGTATGCCTATTACAGGACCTATTGTAAGTCCTGAGGTGCACGACTGAACGCGCAGCGGGCCCCTCCCATGTTGGGACAGTGAGGCCAAGCCCAACCACCGCATCGTGGGCCCTTTGGACAGCCCATAGTTGAGCCCCGACATCGGGGCTCTTGATAGCGGATAGCCACTTGTCTTTATTGAATTGGTCCGTGCCCCGTAACTATAAGTCTAAATGTTTTTTTGTCCTCACAGCAATTCTTTGTTCGACTGGACGGACTAAGCGGACGCCATAAATATTCGGATACGCAACAAAAAATGATCACTATTGAACTGCTGTTCTCATGGGTCTCATTTTTACCGTTTATTTCCAGGTGTCACGTCACTTATTTACAATTAAATTAAACTATGGTACATTAAAACATAGTATCCTTGCTTCTAATTTGCTTTTAATTTTTTGATTCAACATCAAAACGGTGTAATTGTAAACGTGCCTGGGTGGTAGTGATTAAAAACTTTACCGATAAGGTGAATTCCTGGTTTAGTGACAGTGTCTATCAACACTCAATAGGATAACCTTCTTTCGTTTTCGTAACGAGAATTTCTTCGTCTTGTCGCACCACATATAATGCAACCTCACATAATCTGGTCTTATTTGTTTACGCCTGGGCCAGGTGCCACAACCACTGTAAGAAAACATAGAGAACTAGATCACGGTTAAGAATAGAGTCAAGTTCTTTTGGAATCGTGATCACGGGTCCAGTATATCGTTACCTCAAAGCTTTCAGAAGGATGTAGCAGACAAATACGGTATAAGGGAGGCTAATTCTTAGTCTGTGTAAGAAGTGGCTCGTTGAAACACAGTTGCTTAACCCTTTCAAGACTATCTGCACAGTGCTTTCCTTTTTTTAGGGAGGGGGGGGGAGCATGAATAGAGAAGCACTATCCGCTCTTGGCTATTTCTTTGGCCGCATTTTGAAGCGTGAGAAATCGTCACCTGGACGAGGTGGCGCTTTCCCACGCTTTGACAAGTGCGTTTCCTTATGGTCAAATGTTTATTACATATTGACCTTGAGAACTTTTTCCAAAAAAGTTATCCTAACTTTATTTTTAAATTGACCGTGAAGGCACAAAAAATATTTTCTGTAAGTATCTATGAACTTACTTATGAATAATAAAAATAAAATTAAGAACAAAATTGAGAACATTAGCAGAACGGTATGTCCATAAGGATAGATACGTTTCACAACTTTGGAGAAACGCAGCCGCTGTGGTGGTACTGTGGTTACCATGCTTGGCTACCGACCCCAATGTCGCACGTTTCATGCCAGGCCGGTGTAGTCGCATGTCTAGGAGGCGAAAGGCTAGAGGCCCGTGTACTTAGATTTAGACGCACGGTAAAGCATCCTAGTTTGCCGAACATTTCAGTGCCCCCCACTATGGCATGCCTCAAAATCATATCGTGGTTATGGCTCGTATAACCACATAAATTATCAGTGATGAAAAAATACGCGCGCGAACGCAGAAATCGCGCAGGCGCCGTAGGATCGTTCGCATATGGCGGCACCAATAGCATATGCCAGTGTCCGCCTGTGAACAGCTGAAATCGCACCCCTGCTGACAAAAACAAGGCAGTATGAAGTATTTACCATTTGAGGGCTTTTAAACCTTATAGCATCAGTTTTTGAGATCATACGATTATGAAACTCACCAGGAGGAAAGGCTAAACCTACCGTCGCATGTACGAGCTGATAGAAGAGTGATCACACAAGGTTCACGGTAATATAAAAAATGGGTACGATTTACACAGCTGACTTCCCTAAACAATGACCGGTGCCCTGCGGGTATCCTCAACAACAAATGCATGCAATCATAATACGCGACGAGTACAGTGACACTGGGCAAAACATTTGAGGTGAACAGCCAGGCTTAACACTGAACAGAGTGGCCTGTCATATTTATTACGATAGTTTACACGTGACTGAGTACAACAATTTACTTGTCATGGCAACTTAGATTTATTCAAAAGCGCCGCATGTCCAGAAACTCGAACTAATGTGCCCCAACCCGCATGAAAGATTTCACAGTAATCGGAGCATATATTTTTGTATAAAGCAAGTGAGTCTCGTCCCATCAAATCCTGTTCCCTACCCGGCATTTCAACTGCCCGGCAATTCAACTGGTTGATAAAGTCTCTATATGCAACCAAATAAACGCAGACAGGTGGCTTACGGTTTTTTTTTTAATTTGCCCAGTAATGTAGTATCATTAAAATTTAAGCCCGGAATGTTAGGCGCAGGAAAAAGGATTGCTGATCCCTCGTTCATAGCAATCGGTATAACACGAAATTGAAACGTGTCGTTATAGCGTCGTCACAGGTGTAGATTATTCTTTATAGTGCATTGGTATATGAGAGTTTGTAGAATGCATATTGTTGTTTGGCAGATATAGCACCGCTGGATGGTGGACGCATCCATGTTGACGCCTAGTAGCACATCTCCGTACCGACGGCGAACGCCCTTGATCATGATTTAACCCTTGCACTAGCTGAAGTGCTTAAAATATACGTGAGCATCGCATATGGTGAGTCCCGCACAAACATAGCATCAACAAGCACATAATAAACACTGATACTCAATATGCACTCCTGCAAAGCGTCATGAAATGCGAAGAGAAATGCTACGCGCGTCATGTCTTCCCTCTGGCCGGGCCGTTTATTCTGACAGGGCGAGCGGGGAACGCTGTCCGACAGCCAGGCGAGCGTCGCAGAGCTATCATTTCATATAGATGGATGCTATGAGTGATGCTTGGGCTAAAGCCACAACCTCACGGTGTGTCAAAGCGTTGAAGAAATTACACTTCTATTGGAAACGCGTCGAACAGGATGGTCGTAGCAACGGCGTATTTTTAGGGGCGTAGCTTCTCTTAGTCTAACCTTGTCCCATGTCAGGCGTAACCGGCAGTCAGCAGTATCTCCCGAACAGTATAATAGATGGCGCTGTCTCATAGTAGTACATACAAACTGCAGTTGACTGATGATATTCTAGATGGCGCTGTACACAATCTGTGTTGGTCCAATAGAAGTGTGTGCAATAGCGCGCTTGTGTGAATCGCCACTAGATGGCGGTGGAAGTGCCGCTACTCTCCGATCGGCTGCTGCGCGGGCTGTGCCTGGGTGCGCGGGGAACAAGTGCCTCTCTCAGCCTCCTGGATCGTCGCCGTACGTGTCGGATCGTTGGTGGGGCATAGACGAAGCGGAGCGGAGGGCGCGGAGGGCCTCGGCGGCTCGTGCTCGTCGCCAGGATCCCGCGGTTCGAGCCCGAGAAGCGGTGACGAACCGAGCATGGCGCCTGGTATACCTTCATGATGCTCGTGCGCGGGAAGCGGCGACCAAACAGCGCCAGTGGTCGCACATTCAAGGAGCCGACGCGCGGTTCGAGCGGGAATTTCTCGCTCATTCGTTAGGCCATAGTTGCGACCTGTGTGATCGACTTTGGTTCGATAATAACCTCACCGCGGTGTTTCACACTTTTTATATGATGTACTGGGCGAATTTCACGGAAGAGTTTCACGGTTTACCGATGATTCCCTCCGGAGCTTCGCCCGACTCGTCATCATTCAACGCGTGGATATGCTGTGATCTTTTTTTCGAGCCTGGTGGCACATGTGTCACCACCCCGTTATAAAAGGAACGCTCATAGCACCCACCCATTCATCGAAGAGCACTGTGAGAGAAAAGTGTGAGAGATAAAAGACGCGTTGAAATAGCTTTCGCCATGTGTTTGGTGGTAGCGCAGCAGGCTTCACGCCCGCCAGTCATCATCGCGGATCGAGAGGTGATAGGTTCGACTCCTGTCAACGGTACTTTTTCTTATAGTTTTTTTTTCTTTCCCATTTGATAGCGTTCATTTTGTTGATGTATTTCCATGACGGAAATGCGTCATGAAAGTCTCGGTGGAGCCCGGCATAAAACACTGTCGTGTTAAAAGGAAAGGCTAGAAAGCAACATCCTGCAGCGCTGTTTCTACTAGATCAATTCACAAGTTTTACGAAAGAACTCACAGGTTCCCTTATGCATTCGCCTGAGTCGACCCGATGGCAGATGCCAACTTCTTTTTTTTTTCTTCCAAGTCGGTGTATTGAACCTACCGCGCTACCCTCCAAAAGCTTTCTACAACTAACGTGGTTGGCAATGCCTCCAGAACCGGGCACATTGTGAGCTTTCTGCTCCTCTCTTGTTTTGCACTGCCTCCGGATGGGCGTAGCTTTGACCAAGCAATGCTGTCGTGTGATGACGTCGCCAGACGACGTGAAGTTATCTTACAGCACTATGACGTCATAATTACGTCACTTTGACGTCACAAATTGTGGCGATTTCCGACGTCGTGATGACGTCATACGGTGACGTCATCACGTGATGGCGATATTTTGCATCACGTGTGTTGACGCTGCAGACGTGGAACGTCGACGCGGGACGCCGGTCAATTTTCTTGTTTCATGCGCCATCTAATACCCTTGTCACACGGGTAAGCTTAACCGCTGTTATACCCAACTACAGTTAACGGAAGTAACAACAGTTACCGTAAACCAGACAGAGGCGCTGTCAGACTTGTCTGGTTGTTTTTTCCGAAGAAGAACAAAAGCGCGCCAAACACGGCAAACATTAAATAGACGCGCGCTTGTGCCCCTCTACTATAGCTCTTCCAAGCGGTCTTTAGTTGATACATGGCTGCGTTCGTGCAACACCGCTATAACGCCGCCTTGTACAGGGCTTCACGCTCGATTATGGACACACCAGCAGCGTGTTTTCATGCGCGTCTATCAAACAGCGTGAAGCCCTGTTCAATGAACGAACGCAGCCGTGCATCAATCTCGTGCAATGCACAAGAGATTTTTGCAGCGCGGACGAGCTTGTACGCGTGTAAAGAACACAGTTTTAGCTATGGTCAGGGCAGACGTTAAAAATGCATAGCCCCATTAGTAGCAAATGATTGCACAAGTTCAAGAACTGCGCCTTCCTGCGCAAAAACGATTCGTTTCCAACGCGTAGCTACGTGTCTCGGTAGCTACCGCGTCGTGAAGGTGGATGCCTAATTAAAATGTAAAGTCTTCCGTTGTTCTTCACGCTATAAGGACCTTCGCCCGCCGGCAGGCCGAAGTTCAAGGTCTCCACTATGGATCCATAAATCTGCAGGTTTCTTGTAATGGACCTCAAAGCCGGTAATGTATCTTCCCAAATGCGTATCAACGCCTCCGTCGTCGCAACAGTCCAAATGACACGCTTTTGGCTCGATATTTAGCTGGGAGCTGAGCTGCTCGCGTCCGACATGGGGACCACCATGTCAGTTTACGGCGTCAATAGGGGTTGCCTATCTCCGTTTACAAAAACGGTCATTAGCGGATTAACTGCGGTTAGGGTGGTCGTGTCACAAGGTACTACAGCCGTTTGGCGTAACGGCCGTCGTACTTAACTGTGGTTAGACGACCCATGTCACAAGGGCTTAAGGCATTGCTTTCAAAAGCCCAACATGATCTTGAGAGACAAATCGTCGGTGCTTAGTCCTGGGTCATTCCAAGTGACACGTCCCAGCCCAAAATTCGACCATCAGCGATTCTATTGAAAAAAATTTAGCTGATAGGTCTCTGTACGAGAGTGATTTTACTAAAGTATTTTAGTCCAAAACAATTGTGGTCACGTGACCGCCCTTCGAATGTGCCGGCAAAAATGAAAAGTTAGGTGGGAATAAATTATGCGTATTCAACCTTGAAATTGGGTACAATGGCACAATGTAAAAACTGTTATCCGAGAAATTTCATTCGATCCGTCGCCCGCCGCGCAGAGCAAAAGAGGTTACGCGACTCCCAGCCAGCATTGACGAACAGCTCTCCAAAGCGCGTGTCGGTCCCATACGTCCAGAGAGCCAGCGAGGCGTTGGCCCGGATTTTTAGCAAAGAAGTTGTGCACATCGCGCACGTGCCTTCATGCTCGCTGGGCCACTTCCTTCCCCGCCCGAAAGACCGACCAACAAAGGACAGAGCGCCCGGCATCGTTTACAAAATACCGTGCGCCGATTGCCCCTCGTCATACATCGGCGAGACCAAAAACTTCCCTGAACGAATTAGGCAACACGTCAACGAAGTCCGTAAACTCAACAAAGAACGCAGCGCCGTCGCCGAGCACGCCGAGACGTTTGACCACAAAATAGACTTCAACGGAACGGCCATCCTGGAAAGTGAAACCAAGTGGAGGAGGAGGTTACTACTGGAGTCGTGGCACATACAGAGGACCACTCAAAATATCAACCGTTCCCTCGGAACCCTCCCCCCGGTGTATGCGCATGGGCTACGCTCCGCGGTAATGCGTGGGAGCGCTAACCGCCGCGAGAGTGCCTTAAAGAGGCCGCTGCCAAGCCGCCGCAGTCCCCCCTGAGGAAGGAACCAAGCTGGTTCCGAAACGTCGGGTTCTTACGTTTTTCGTAACTTTGGTTGGAGAATAAATAATACTTATCCCAGTTTACTTACCCAACCAGACAGACCTCTGTCTAATGTTTACCTTCAATGTATTTTGTAGCATTCCGTTGCCATTTTTCTTTCACGTGACGTCACAAGTAAAACTACACAATAATTTTCTGGCCTAAATAGGCTCAGTAAAAAAGCAAGAAAAAATACAAATTCACACAATTTTCGTAATAAGGGCGACTACGGTTCAGCAAAAAAATTTTTTGCTCGTTTACCAGCCCATATAATATGTGATAAAAATATTTTCAACTTATGTAAACCAACGTTTATTGATAAAAATGCTTCCAAAGTTGACAAAAAATGACTTTTGGGGGAGATTTATTCGCAAATTAAGCATTGAGGCCGTCGCGCTAAAAATACAGAAGATAGTTCATTATATGCTCCTATGTCTTCTCTGTTGATGTGAAAAATTTTTTCCCTGTAAATTTTGTTTAAAGTGAAAAAATAATTCTTGATGTGCACAATCAACGTCACTGGTAGGCAGTACCAATGTCTGTCTTCGCTGTAGAACGCGTGCTTGTTCTTTGTGACTTTTCGGCCTTGTCTGAGGTGCCACGTCAGTTGCTCAAGCAAATTCCGGCAGTGTTCCTTCGCATCAGTGTATATATATTGGAACCAGCTTACTTTTTTCCCTTCATAACTGTCCTTCTTGGCACTAGTAAAAGTCAGGCTGGCGAACACAGCACGGGCATGAGAGTTTGGCAATGGCATCTATTTGCTGAAGCTGCTTCATTTTATCTCACGCTGATTCCTGAATCACATGGTTCCTTGTTCTCGGCTGGTTGATACTAGCAGAAAAACAGTGCTTCATGGTTTACGAAAACATACAAAAGGAAATTATGGCTTCTGACACGTAAATTTCTTGTCATTCAGGTCTCTTGCTTTCTGTTGTGTTGTCCTCTGTTCACAGTTTTGACACCCTAATCGGTAATATCAAAGTACCTTACATTGTCATTCACACTGGCTTTCTCGCTTGAATTTCATGAGTTTTGGAGAAGGATGTAAGACCACCATGAAGTGTAGGAGTGGACGGTTTGAAGTGGTGCAGTTGTCGGGTCCCTTTGACAGCGATCACCATGGCGAATCTCGGAGCGAGCTCGGTTCTTTTTTCTTGAATTGTGAAATGCGGCACCCAAATTGCTTTTATTCCCTTTACCTTGCTTTTGGCCCAGAAAAACAAATCGTGTGGTGTCTGAATCTGAGCACCATATGGCCTTTGTAGACTTGCTTTTGCTGCCAGACGTTTTCTTGTGCTGCCGACACCACCACATGCACTTTTCTCATGTGAAGTGGCAAAGAAGTTCCACTCTGCTGACAGGTTGTGGTCCTCCTCATGGTAGCACAGGTTCAAAAAGTTCTTTTTGGTTTTATATTGAGGGGAAGCTCCATCAGAAAAATAATGGATCTTCACTTGTGGCAGATCTTGTTTCACAACCTCCAGTACTGCGCTCTGAAATGCGTGTACTGCGACTGTGTCCTGCTCCGGACAGTCTGAAATAATGGCAAAACATCTCACAGACACATCTGTACGGGTGCTTTGCTGTTCAATAAAATAGACAACTACAGGGTGCACTGTAGCCTGTCTGTTAACCCAGTGGTATGACTGAGGCGCGTCCTGAATTATAAAACTGCAATTCTCTGCAAAATCCATCACCACGACAGCTTCTTGAGGACTTAATCTTGACTTAATTTCTCGGAAGTACCTGGACTGCTGCTCCCTAACGAAATGATGGGTCTTCAGTTGATTCAACATATCTGCAAATCTTTCAGAAAATTATTCTTGTGTGAAAACAATGGTTTCGAGTGAGCAGCGAACTCCGCTTATCTATTGCTGGACATGTATGTTGTCTCTGCTCTCGACAATACGGGCGACACTTCGCTGAAGCAGAGTCACTGCAGCAGTTGTACCGGGGCAGGATGCACACTTGCTAAACATGCAGTCTTCATTATTAAGTCTCCATACCGATGTAGCCAAGAGCTCTTCAGTTGTCTCTTTGAGGCCACTGGCATGAAGCATTAACTTAAAGATTTGGTGACTCATGCACACGCACACTGTGTGCGTGCCACTCCCACCAGCCAGGATACAGTGGCGAGGACAGAGAGAGGCGAATGTCGAGAACCCGCACTTTAAATTGTACGTCCTTTTCCATTCTTCGTGCATCTCTTTGAAATTCATTAAAATTAGACGCTTCTGTTTGCCATGCAACGTGTCCTTTTTCCCCGGTAAGCAATATGTCACCGAATCATCCTCATAGAATTTCCCCTGATTGATGATTTTATTTGTTCGCTGGTTGAGTGGCCATGTTTTTTTTTCTCGTGTACCCAGAATCCCATCGCGAGCCTTGATCTTCAAGGCTTCGCGAACTTGTCTTTCCGATGCGCCGAAGAACTACATGGTTTTTTCACGAGACCAAAACTGGGGGCTAAAGTAAGGTACTGAGGCTTTTTTTCTCGGCTTTGTTCTCGCGAAAACTTCTCTTTGAGGTCTTGCATCAAGGTCACGTAATCCCTGTGTGGCATACTTTTCTACTTCTTCTGGCAAGACACACTTGGGACATGAACTGGTAGTGGGTAGTCTGCTGAGGAGAAAGAAGGAGTAGTCGGAATGATGTCGGAGATGCATTCATATCCCAAGAACGCGAAAAATTTACTATATCAATATCTAAATTGCTTTTTGGAAGATCATTTCGCCAATCTAGAAATAAACACTGTGATAGCGACTGATGCTTCCGCTTGTGAAGAGAAGGCAGGTGTGGGAATTGTATCATTATCTCTTGACTGGTCATTCTCAATTTGGTTACCGGACTTCACCCCTATTTACCAGGCTGAATTGCTGGGAATAATCCTAGCATTGAGTAAATTGCCCCAGTGTCTATCAGCTGTGGTTGTTCTAACAGACTGCCTCTCTGTCTGTTCTGCCTTAAGTGCACCTAATTTATCGAGTACTTTACAGACATTCTATTCGCTGATTCCCAGACATGTGCAGCTGGTTCGATTAGTGTGGGTACCAGGCCATATAGGTATAGTACTCAATGAATATACGGATGCACTGTCAATATCATCCCATGATGGCCTATTTTGTCTGTGTTGCCCACGTGAGTGTATGTCACAGCAGCGAGATTTGAAAAGCGTACCACGGCCAATAACTTCGATAAATCTCCATTGTTTTTATCAGATTTCCCACAGCTAAAGTTTCCTTGGAAGAGCAGATGGTGTTCATCTAGGAAGGAAGAATTACTATTACAAGGTTACGTTGTCGAGTCCCGCCACTGAACTTTTACCTTCACAGGTCGGGTATGGCTCAGTCACCGTTATGCCTTCACTGTAATGAGAGGGAATCTCTGGAGCACTTCTTTTTGACGTCTCGAAGATTTAAAACACAGAGGAAAAGACTACTAAAAGAACCCCTAAGGAAGGTGGGCTTCAATTTGTCACTTCTGGTGATTCTTTCATTTGGGGCAACCATATTTTGTTTTAGGCACAGGAACGTTTTCAACGCTGTCTCTAATTTTTTACGAGAATCTTAAAGACTTGAATGTTACGTGTAGCTGAATTCAGTTGTCTAAAATGTAACTGTATATGCAAGTGTTGTTGTTTCCATATAGGCGTTTTTTTCGTTTTTTTTTTAATCTTGCGAGTTAATATGTAAAGCTTAAACATTTCATTTTCAACTTTTCCTTCAGTAAGTGAATTAGTTTCCTAAGCAAGGCACCGTCCGCTTCATGGCCTATCCCCCGGAGTGGGTTGCGCCAAAGTACTGAGGAACCAACCATCCAACCAAGCATTAGTAAACCGCGCCGTGTTTTCCGGAACCGCGTTTCAGAGTGCTATATTTATTGGTAACCCGGACTACGAACGCGACCTTCCATGGAGCAGCCTGAGCATCTAGACGGCCTCAGCCCTGGTACCGCTGCCACTGCACCCGGCCATGTACCCTCTTCGGGTGTTGTTGGAGGTACTACTACCAAAACGCTACCACAGCTGTCGCTTGCCGATCCCTCCTTAAGCTTCATTCAAGTCGAGAACAAGTTCCGCATTCATCGCATCACGTCAGAAGTTCGCAAGCATGAGCTCCTCGTTGAAGCGTTGCCGCCGCAGGCAATGCCTGAAATACGCGACATCCTCGTGGGCCCGCCTGGTGACACTACGTATACGACAGTAAAACAGGCTCTTCTTCACCGACTCGTTCCGCCTAAGCATCCGCGCATTCAGCACCTTCTGTGCAACGAAGAGCGCGGGGACCGCCGTCCCACACCGTCTCTACGTCACCTGCAACACCTGCTTGGGGACCAGCCGAACGGCTCCTGAACGTCCATACTACGTGAGTCGTTTCTACAGCGTCTTCCACCTACCGCGCGGATGGCTCTTGTCCCAGCTCAGGATAAGACTCTGACGGAGCTGGCAGAAATAGCCGACGACATGATGGACGTTTTTCAGGCAGTCATAAACGCTGCCCACACCTCTCCGATTTCCGAAGCAGATTCCCTTCGAGAAACGGTAAAAGGTCTCGCAGCTGAAGTCGCCAAATTGCGTCTGCAATTGCTGAGCATTCGCAACTTAAATGACCAGCCTCGTCCACACCGACCATCTCTCACGTCGGCTGCTCCGCAACGGCCCCTCCACCAGCCCGAACACCGCTTTTCATCGCAGAACGCATGCTACTATCACCGACGTTTTCGTGCCGCGGCTCGCAGATGTGTGCCATCCTGCTCATGGCGCATGGGAAACGCTCCGGCCGATCGTCAATAACTGCGGCGGGCGATCAAGGCCAAGCATCCAGCCGCCTCTTCCGCATCACCGACAGAACCACAGGTCTTCGCTTGCTGTTGGACAATGGAGCTGAAGTCAGCATAATTCCAGCGTCCAAAACTGACCGGCGTCTCCGCGAGAAGTCAACTCATTTACAAGCGATCAATTCTTCGGTCATCGCAACTTATGGACACAAGTATCTGACCCTTGATCGCGGTCTCAAGAGGAAACTTAAGTGGTTATTTTGGATAGCAGACGTATGCTACGCAATCTTAGGCGCCGCTTTCTTAAGTCATTTTCATCTGCTCGTGGATATGAACCGCTGTTGCCTGGTGGATAACTATACCGGCTTATCGGTCAATGGTTTTCTGTCACGCGCTACGGCCCTATACCCCACTTTCGTGAAACCGCCTATGTCACCATATACAGCTCTGCTCAACGAGTTTCCAGAGATTACAACGCAGTCTCCAATGGATAAAACCCCCAAGCACACTGTGACCCACTGCATCGTTACCACAGGCCCACCTGTTCACTGCCGCCCTCGCCTACTTGGCTCTGATAAACTTCGAATTGCTCGCAACGAGTCTGAGCATATGTTACAGCTGCAGATCATTCGTCCGTCATCAAGCGTTCTCAACATCATTTCACAATCCTTCGTAATGGGCATGAAGACACAGTCAACATCGCAAGGATCAAGCCGGCACCCATTCTGACAAGCTCCGTCTGATCATTTTTTTTTCTTCAAGTGCCCACAGCCACTGGCCTGCATGGGGTGCCTATCTGTGGCATACTTTTCTTCTTCTGGCACGACACACTTGAGACATGAACTGGTAGTGGGTAGTCTGCTGAGGAGAAAGAAGTAGTCGGAACAATAAGAAAAAAATCAATAAAAAAGAAGACATTCGGTACCACATGAATTTGATTATTGTAATTCCTAGTTAGGATGAGAAGTGTGGGCTGAATGTAGAAATAATTATTGCACTAGTTCTTTTTTATGCTTGCTTGTCTTTTGTGTTAACTCAGTAGTTATAGCTTTAAATCTTCATATCTACAATTCTTGGCCAATCCCCCAGTGTGGGTATGAGCCATGTGTAGAGGCACATCATCATCATCATCATGGCGGTGATGCATTAATAAACCGCGCTGTGTTTTTCGGAACCGCGTTTCAGTGTGCTATAACTGAAAACAAGGCCAAGGTCCTCGTGTCTGTCACAGGTAGATGACTGACCAATTTCTGGCAATAGGCGTCCTCTTAGTAATTTCTGCCAGGTTACCTCTCCACGCTTCCGTCGCCCATGCTGCACCAGTTTCTTTTGCTACCAGTAGCTACGTCTAAGAACTCTTCTGTTTCAGCAGCTGACCCTCCAGGCGCGCCTTCATTTCGTGTGGACAGTGCAGCAAGTTCTTATTCAGTGTGATCATTCTTTTGAGCAATATATAACTTACGCCTGCATGCTTCACAAATTCGACTTCACGGAACAAGGCCATGGGAAGGATGGGCGTCAGCAAGGGCTATTGTGATGACTGTCGACCCGTGACAGTGCATTGTATGTCGAAGAAATGGGTTCGAACACAACTTTGAAGCGATTTTCGGAGCATATCGGCGAAGATAAAGTTCCTTGTGGTGTTCACAAATCGTCGCGCCCTCATGCAAACTAAGCTTCGAGCGCAGTAGGAGAAGACGGTGATCCGTGTCACTCAAAGTACTAACAGTTGTCAGTTGTCGCCGCCTGCAGTAGTACGTCTTGTGGCAGTTTCTTGGCCCGAAAGTGCATGGCTGAAGTTCGTTTCCTGAAAAACAGTTCCCAGCGTATGTCTCAATCTCTAGCAATAACCGTATTTGATTCTCCAATTTGATTCTCTAGGTCCCCGCGTGAAATATTTCGGCTTTTATGAGACACATACCACGCTATAAATGAAAATGTAAGCAAACATCAGTAACCTGTCAAATTCTGCCTACTCTTTATATATACGATGCATATTTATGGATGATGCAAACTATAAAGAACACATCGAATTGTGATTCATACAAGCAATCTTGCTGAATTGTGGCGCCCCTATAAATTACTACTAAATTCTAGGACCAGTTTCTTACCTTTAAATTCCGAGGGTGGAGATTCAGGGACGCTTTGTAGAGGAGTTTCGATTTCTTCATCCACTCTCAAGTTGTGGCACCAAGTCCTGTCTGCTACTACAGCATATCGGGCATCGTGAGCTCTAACTCTGCTTATAATAAGATTAGCAGCCCGACGAATACCTCGCCTACTGTCTTCTCTGACTGTCCACTCACCAGTTGAAGAAAATTCGCTGAACTGCCAAATGCGAAAACACACGTGTAATCGGAAAAAAACAAAAAGGCACCCAAAACGAGGACAAGGCAGTTTTTTTTCTCTACAACACAAAAGCGAATGAAAAATGTCTTGAAAATTTCAAATTAAGTTTACATACTTGCTGCCGTCTGCTTTTCAGCAGACGACGAGGAGACTAACAGCCGCGTATGTACACAGTTTGCCAATGCCTACCAGTGACGTTGGTTGTGCACATCAAAAATTATTTTTTCGCTCCAAACAAAATTTATAGGAATAAAATTTTCCACATCAACAGAGAAGACATGGGGGCATATAATGAACTATCTTGTGTATCTTTAGCGCGAGGGCCTCAATGCTTAATTTGCGATTAAATCTCCCCCAAAAGTCATTTTTGTCAACTTTCGAAGCATTTTTCTCAATAAACTTTGGTTTTTATAAGTTGAAAATATTTTTAGCAGATATTATATGTATTGATAAACGAGCAAAAAAAAATTTGTTGCTGAAACGTCGCCGCTCTTTTTACAAAAATTGCCTGAATTAGCATTTTTTCTTGCTTCTTTGTTAAGTCTATTTAGGCCGGAAAATAATATAAGGTTTTACTTGTGACGTCAAGTGAAAGAACAATGGCAACAGAATACTTCAAAACACATTGCGCCATTGTACCCAATATCAAGGTTGAATACGCATAATTTATTCCCACCTACCTTTTCGTTTTTGCCGGCACATTCGAAGGGCGGTCACGTGACCACGTGATTTTACTGAACGAAAAAACTTTAGTAAAATCACCCTCTTACAGTTACCTATCAGCTCAATTTCTTCAATAGAATCGCTGATGGTCGAATTTTGGGCTGGGTCGTTTCACCCTCCTTCGACATTTATCAACAAAATCATATGAGCGCAGACGACCTGAAACGCTTCTAAAACTTTCAAGTCGAACAGCCTTGACGAATTACATTGGGACTGCCATCGGAGGGACAGTCTAGACAGTCTTTAGCAAGCTGGTTGAAACATGGTTGTATGCAGGAGCAAAAAAAATTGGCGAAGCCTTAATCAAGGGTCTCCTCCCTCATCGTTGACAAAAGCAGGATAAAATAGCAGTTACAGTGCCACGAGCAAAGGGATTGCCTTTTTGGGCACGTAGATGCTGAGCTAGAACAGCATATCAGCAGCCCTGTTCAGAGGTAATTCACTTCTTTATTTTGTGATCAGCGAAACGACCACAGTATTCCGAATATCATCGCGATGGGACTTACCGGCGACCAACTTCATGAATTGATTATTTTTGTGATGAAGAAAGTGGAAGCCTGTGAGTTTAAGACTGTACGGCGAGTAACCGACAATTACAAAGTTAATGTGAATGCCAGCAAACTTCCTGGGAATAGAGTGGAAACCTACAAACATGCGTGTGAGCCAGACACTCTACTTTTCATGCGTTTTGACCCGTGTCATGCATAAAACAACGTCCGGTCGCTACTGTTCTCCAATAATAATAGGCCGAAAAGTGAAATTGCTGTTTCCTGACTCAAAGACCTGTACGAGATGCGCAGATGCCTAACAGTAAAACCTGTCCGACATTTGAGTCCGAAGCACGTTTTCCCAAACAATATACAAATTAATTAATGTTGGCAGAGCTGTTCAGCTCCTGTCACCAAGCTTGGCAGCAGATTTAGAGTACTTGAAAGTTCAAGCTGAGCATGCATGATCGTAATAATTTTTCAAAGCATGTGATAAAGAAAGCTCACCACCGATTGCGATATTCCTTAATGCGAAATGCGGTTAGAAAAGCAGTCGTAGCCTTCTTACAAGCCACTGGACTGGATGCACGTCTTTTGGATTTTCCCCAGCGTAGCGGGACTATATTCTTATCTCCCCACCTTGCCATCGTCACCAGAGCAAATTGTAGCCCTTGCCGGCCTCTCTGCCTTTCTGTAAATAAATTCTGTCTCTCTCTGAGCGCAGCTTCGCGTTGGGGCAAGGCCAACTGTGTTTGAAGCTTTGGATATCAGCAGCTGTAGCAACGTAACACTCGTTACATATTGTCACAGAAACTGGCAGCACTGGAGTGCTACGCTCACCACTCTGTACATTACAGGCGCCGCGAGCCACGCGAAACGCCGTCAGCGATCGAGTGCTACGTACAACACTGTGCATTGCAGGCGTCGCGAACCAAAAGAAATGCCGACAGCCCTGTTACGATGAGCGAAGCCAGCCGCAGAGCACGGGCCAGCCCTGCATGCGCACGAGCTCCGACCGAGGGACCAGCGCCTGGGACGTTGGAGGAACGTGAGGCTAGAGGCCAATGGCTTGTGATATGGACAGACTCCGCGTTCGCTCTCTTTCGTACTCGTTCACTTAATCGGTTACGCCGACGATGACAGCCACCAACGGCGACGCCGCTCAACGCAGGAACCGGCGCCTAACCCATTAGGGACCGGTTTCTTTTTTTATGAGATTTGTCAAAACAGATGTCATTTTTTATCGTATAAGCGTCTAAATAAGTCACACTGAAACTTTCATTGCTAACGTGCTTTCAGTTTACAAAATATGGCCCGTGACCATATGGTCACGCTGGGCCCTTAGGCTGCAGCAAGAATCGCAAAGTGAGAAATGTTATTCGAGGCCTTGATGCATTGCGAAAAATGTAATTCCTGATTTGTCAGTCACTTAATTATTGTGATATGGTATGAAACACGGAACGCACATGCCGACATCACATTTTGTGCACTGTGTGCGCACCGAGCTGTTGCAGCTGTCTCCAGCGCACCTGCGCCTTTTGCCGTTAGGCACGGTTCCAACGAAGTGGGCTGTTTTGTCATACCGTGAGCCACAAAGCGCACTGTCACAAAGCGTCGGCGTTCTTCTACGGCCAGGTCTCTTTGGCTTGATTTCCCATCGTGTCAGGTAGCTTTGAGAGATTTGCTTCCTGAAGTCAAGTTGAGTAATGTTGGATTCTGTGCTGCGAATAAGTGCCCAACCGTTGCTTATGGCTACGTCGCAAAGCCAAGTGAATATCGGCAACCGCCATTTCTTGCCGCGAATTGCAGTTCTGTAGGGACCTACGTTCGCGTCCATTTGGTCAGTGCCTCCCATAAAGCAGTTGTATTGGGTAACGGCATCAGGTCGAGGCACTTTGATCCTCTTCTTCTGTGCGCGGGAATACCTGTCGGCAGATGGCATGAGCTCTACGACGTGCAGGGTGCTTGCGATTGTTACAACAGAGTTGTCCCTCCAGCGCACAATGATTATCCTGTCATCCGAAAGCGCGTGCTCTTCGTACCCACGGGTCTTGCGTTTTATGAAATCAGGCCGAGTGATGGGGCATTCCTTCGGCACAGGGTTTTGCCTCACTGTGCCCGTGGCTTCATAGTTCTTTTCTTTCAGGTGCCTGAGTAGGTGCAGGCTGGTGAAGAGATTGTCTAAATAAAAGTGGAATGGCAGATGACGAACTTCGGCCGGAAGTTCATGCACCATTTCAAGTAGAGGTGCTTCTGCTTTTCCGAAGACATTTTCATACTGCGTGCTTGTTGCGGTGTCTTTCAGCATTCCTTGATATACTTCAGAGTTTCCAAGGTAGCCGTTTTTTGCATTCTGGCACCACACTTTGTAACCGAAGCGAATTGGTTTTCCGCGTATGAATTGACTGCCATGACTACCATAATATTCTATCATGCTTTCGTCATAACTCAATTGACGCGCAGGCTGAAAGTGCTGCAGGAACTTTGCCTAAAGTTTCATCAGGGGGCAAAACTTTGTCAGTTTGTCGCTCAGGGTGAGGCTCGTATTGCCGGCACAGTGGAGAAACCTCATAATTTGCAGGAAACGGTTTCTTCGCATTTCGTTGTATACCATTTCATTACGCATGTCGGTTCCACTGTCCCAGTAGCACTTCTTTCTCGGCAAGCGGTTGTAACCGGAAAGAACCAGCACGCCAAGGAAACACTTGATCTCCTTTTTTTGTGACCTCAGGGTGTGGCATATTCAAAAATAAAGCATAGCTTCATGTTTGTTCTACCAAGAGATCTATGAGACTATCATCAAAAAAGAGCTCAAACAATTCTACAGGCGAAAGGTTCCTGTAAGCGGAAAAATTTGGATCTGGAAATATTGCGGTACTTTTCACAAGGTCACCGTTCTTCCACTTCATACTTGAAGGTGAATTCGCGTCAGCGCTTTCATCTCCTGCACCTGAAGGAATATTTGGTGGTTTATCGCCTTGTTGTTCATACTCTGCTTCATCTTGAATTGTGTTTATTCAAAACAAGGTTGCGAGGATGACCAGGCAAAAGAGCTGCATTGCTCAGCCTGAGGGGAACCTGGCCACCTCATACACTGGGCGGCTTCACAACGGTCAAACACACGATATACATAATGAATGGACTAACCAAAACAGAAAACCAGTAAACGTCCACGTCGGAATAAATAAACAAGGTTATTGTGGAAACGTATGAAAACAAGGGGAATAAGTTAGGCGAAGTGTTAAAGACATATAAAAAGACAAATTGGCCCATGGCAGCACAAGCAATCACATAAATACGTCGCGTAGCCTTTTTAACGACAGAGTTGATACACTGAGACCATTCTCTTTGTATAATTGATTTAGAACAGTAGGTAAACAAAACTGTAGCATTTGGTCACCGTATTCAGTTCTGTTTTTGTTAACGATCCAAGGTTCTAAATGACGAAATTTATAAAAAGAATTATGTTGCTGTAAGGATGTCAATATTGTTAAAGTGTTATCATTCTTACTTTTTTTCCATTCTATACATGCGGCAAAGCCTATATGTGTACAAATATTCAATTTTTATAGTTCTATGCTTTGTAAACAAAGGAGCAGTATGCCAAAGATATGGCACCCTGGAGACAAGGCTTATTGCTCTTTTTTGTAATACCATCAGCTTGTGAATGTTCTCAGCTGAAGTCGTCCCCCAGACTAGAATTCCGTATTGAACTAGGGAAAGAAACAGTGAATTATATAACATCATATTAATTTATGTAGGAAGATAGTTACAATGGCGACGCATAGTACCTATTGCTCTAGATAATTTACTAACTAAGTGATTCACTTGGCAATCCCACGACATAGTTTCAGAGAAATATACGCCAAGCGATTTGAAAGACGACAGTATTTCTATTTCAGGGTTATTTAATTTAATGGGGGTTAGTTGAAACTGTTTGTTACGTGGATGAAACATCACCGCCTTTGTTTTTTCTACATTAATCTTAAGACAGTTATTGTCGCCCATTTTTGTATACTTGCATGCGTCTTATTGGCTCGATCTGACATTTCAGAACCTAAGTCACCATCAAAAAACAGACTTGTATCGTCTGCGTAAATTACGCACTTAGCAGATGGATCAACATTGACTATGTCATTGATGTACAATATGAAGAGATACGGACCCAATATGCTCCCCTGTGGGACGCCTGTTCTTACAGAATTCAAGTCCGATTGGTCCCCGTCTATAGCTACGAACTGTGATCTGTGCTGAAGGTAGGACGTAATAAGAGAATGAGCTACGCCGCGAATACCATAGCGATCAAGTTTTTTAAGCAAAACATCATGACTGATAAGGTCAAAGGCCTTAGAAAAATCGAGAAAAATTCCAAGCACTGTTTTCTTTTCCTCAAATATTTGCAATATAAACTCCTTTTGGGTCATTAGGGCTAATTCAGTTGACCTGCTTTTACGAAAACCGAACTGTGCAGGACTTATGATACCAAAGGGGTCAGTAAACGAACAAAACCGCGCTAAAATCACCTTCTCTAAACCTTTCGAAAAAACAGGCAACACTGATACAGGGCGGTAATTTGAAAGATTATTCTTGTCGCCTTTTTTAGATATTACTGTCACGAGGAAAAACGCCTGTTGACAAACACAGATTAAAAATGTACTCTAGGCAAGATGCAATTATGTCTATGACGAATTTTACCGGCGCTGTTTGAATACCAAATGCATCAGTGGCTCTGCTGTTACGTAGTGACAAGAATGAAGAAATAACTTCTTGCGTTGTAACACCCCTTAGGAATAATGAGTGCTTATTAGGTGAATTAATGTACGAAAGGTCGATACGATCACATGCCTGACCAAGGGACAAAAAAAATCGTTAAAAGCATTAGCAAGATCAACCCCTTTTAGTTCATTGCCGTCTTTTATGACTGTGGTAGTTTTTTCAAGCGCAGTCCCAGTTATTGAAGCAAGTGTCGTCCAAATTTTATCAGGGCGTCCTGCAGGTGAGTTGAAGATATTAAAGTAATAGTGCTTCTTAGCAACCCTTAATTGTTTTGTGATGTAGTTCCTATATTCTTTAAATGCTTTTAATGCTTCCGGTGATTTAGTTTTTATAAATGAGCCGTACAACCTATCTCTCTTATTCAAAAGCTTAAGCAGGTGCTTATCTATCCACGGTTTGCGATATTTCTTTGCTTTAAAATTTTTACCGGGAAACATGCGTAGTATATTTCCATAAATAATTGCATAAACTTATCGTAAGCCGTATCTGCATTTCTTTCTCTATACACATCATCCCATGTGGCACTTGCGAAACGTTCTCGGAATGCATTCAATGCGTTAGTACTTACGAGCCGATAAGAGAACGCTTGACATACTTGTTTTTGTTTTTCAACTGCGGTAACAATGAATATAAACACAGGTAAGTGGTCACTAATTGCGTGTACTAAAACACCAGGTTTTACAGAAGACACATCAAAGTTAGTCAAGAACAAGTCTAATGCAGTTTCACATGTTGGCGTAACTCGCGTAGGCGACGTTATAACATTTTGACAGAGATGAATATTTAGGTGAGATTCTAATCATCTTCATCAGAATCACATCCACCAATACGACGGCCGTCTGCAAGGACGTTTTCAGCACCTGCTCTAAGCTGCCTACTACCGGGGCTGTCTATGAGGCCCCCAGAATCATTATCAGCGGAATCTTCGTCTGAGTAGATGGTAGCCTCCGGTGGCTGAATATAGATAGCCGACACATCTTCATCGTCCTCTTCGAGTATGTTGGTTATGTCTTCTAAAGTCAATATGGGCACACAATAGAGTGACGCATTAGCGCCGCGGAATTACCCCACAAGGAGCGTAAAACGAAGTAACGAAATTAAGCAAAATACGGAACCTAAAGACCCAGCGTGACCATATGGCAACGCGTAAAATAGCACTCTTTTTCACGATGAACACATCAACTTAACTCTCTCAAGTTGCCACCGTAGGTCCCTTGCTACAAGTACTCTGCAGGAACATGTATATCATGTTATATGACAAAAGAATATTATAAAGAAATCCACTTACCCGCGGGAGCGTTGCATGTCGACGCGCCGAAATGCAGAACCAGTGTTTCGCGCCTTTTTGGCGGCTTTCAAATAAACATCGAGAACTTCGGCCACCTGGTGTCGATAAGGGGCATCCTAAGCTAACGAGAGGCACGTTGCCTTGATTCTGACACGGTTTTTTAAACCCGCGTAAATTGAAACGCTTGGTGGGTATATGCGTGACCATATGGTAACGCTGGTACCTTTAAAGGCCTGAACACGCGTACGCGTTGAAGCGCGTCAGCGCGTGACTTTTTGACACGCGTCGCGCCCTCTCCCTAGGGGAGGAGTGGGCGCGCGGCTACGCGAAGCTGCGCGCCCTCTTTCCCCATAGGGAGAGAGCACGACGCCGCGTCGAAAAGTCACGCGCTGACACGCTGCAATGCGTACGTGTGCTGAGGCCTTAGGAGCTGTGCTCTAAAATTTTACCGCTGGTTTGTGCCCACGACAGAAGAAATATTGCCACCTGTAGTAATGGGTTATATGCAAAGGCAGACACAGGGCACGACAGGAAGAAGTGCGCGCGCTTTCTCTTTTGGCGAACAAGCTCAACCAACGCGTTTGGGAAGAGCCCTGTTTCTCTACGTTAAATAAACCGTGCCTGGACGTCTGAAGCGACGTGACAAGTGGTGGAGGTGCGCGTAGCCCTCACGAATGTTGTAGACCCCTCCTGGAAGTCGCACCACAAGCCCAGTGCCAGTCAATACTCCCGTGCATCGGGCCCGCCGCAGGATCAGGGGATTACCTCCCGAAGCCGAAGCGGACTCTACGGTGCGTACCTCTTCGAGCGGTATGACCAGCACTTCCGTTCAAACCACCCCAAGCGGTACGGAAAGCACGATGGTGAATCGCTACACACTTTTAGAGCCCACAAGTTCCGACGCCATTCCATGGCACCGTGCTCCAAGACGTCGAAGACTGGTTGGTCGACTTCGAGCGCGTGGCTGCCTTGAACGCGTGAGACGACGCAGCGAAACTACGACGTGTGTACTTCTGCTTGGAGGACGGAACACGTACATGGTACCAGAACCGCGAGGAACAGCTGATGTCGTGGCGCGAATTCTGCCATCGGCTGCTAGACACCTACACCAGTGTTGATCGCCACGAACGAGCGGAACGAGCGATACAGGCCCGCATCCAGGTGCCCAATGAAACTGTGACGACCTAAGTCGAAGATATGACGCACCTGTTCAGCCGAGCTGATCCAAGAATGGCGGAGGAGAAGAAGTTGCGGCATCAGATGCGAGGAGTCAAGGAGCAGCTTTTCGCTGGTCTTGTACGGAGCCCTCCGAAGACGGTCGCCGAGTTCTTATCTGAGGCCGTCACAATGGAAAAGATGGTTCAGCATCGGTCCACCCTGTATGAGCATCAAGTAAACAGTACGTCCGATGCTCAGGTTTTCACGGCTATCGGGAGCAACACACGAGTATCTGCGAGACCTCATTCGCTCTGTAGTACGCGAGGAGCTGCAAAAGGCTGCCGCACCACCCCTACCTACGGTGAGCTCCATTACTAGCATCATAAAAGACGAGTTACACCAAGCCCTCCGGGATCCTGTGACTCTCGATAACACCACGGCAGTGCCGACTGAATGTCGCCGTGCGACCTACGCGGAAGCCTTGAAGCGCCCTGCTTCCTCTCCCCCGCTATTCGCACATGCACCTCCCAAGGTTTCCCTCCAGTCGGCGCAGCAGCTACAGTACTGCGAAGATACACGTACATCGCCACCTTTCGTTTACGCCGGTCCTGTTGCACATCGTTCGGAACAACCAGTACATTACATCGACGTTAGACGCCCGTCCCCTCGGAAATCCGTTGTTTGGCGCACTCCAGATCACCGGCCTCTGCGCTTCCACTGCGGTGAAGCAGATCATTTGTACCGCCAGTGCCCATACCGGCGCCTTGGACTGTGGGGCTTTTCTGCATATTCGTCGCCTCCCCGATATGGCCAGCGACCCCGGGACATTGAGGACTACCTGACTCAGCAGCGCGTGCCACCGCCTGCCGGGCGGCAGTCGCACTCACCGTCGCCGAGGCGATTTTCATCTCCGCCCCAGCGATATGCTGGCGCTCGCTCCCCCAGTCCCTGCCGGGAAAACTAACTAAAGCGACGTTTGGAGGTGAGGTCGCTGGCAGTCGACATGCTGAAGACCTCCGATCGACGCAAACAAGAAAGGGTGCAGATATGATTGATCGGGGTGGCCGGCCTTCTCTCGATATACCGGTGCTGATTGACGGTTATGCGGTTAGTGGATACCGGGGCTGACTATTCGATATTAGGCGGAAAAATGGCCACACTTCTGAAGAAGGTAATCACGCCCTTGCATGGCTCGCAGATTCGAACGGCTGGTGGCCACGTCGTCACTCCGCTGGGAACCTACACGAGTAGAGTTTGGATTTGCGGTTCTACCTTCGTAGCAAGTTGCCTTGTGCTACGTGAATGTTCCCGCGACGTCATTCTTGGTGTCGACTTCCTGCAGGAGTATGGGGCTGTTATTGATCTCCAAGAGTGTTGTATCACCTTCTCACTCGACCGAGCAATCTACGGGCAGGATGATCAACGGCGTGCCGACGTTCTTCGTGTTTCTGCCGACAGTGTAACGCTCCCGCCACGAGCCAGTGTCATAGTCGACGCCACATGCTGTGGATTACGAAATGGTGAAGCGCTCGCAGAAAGTAACCTCGAACACCTGCTTACAAAAGGTGTTTGTGTGGCTCGGAGTATCATACGGTTTCGTAATGGCCGATCTCAACTGCTTGTTACGAATTTCAGTAACGAACATCGACACCTTTTGCGCGGCACTTCGTTAGCGTTTGCAGACGAAATAGCAAACGTTCGGAACTGCTTCACATCTGAGGCAGTCGAGCCAGCAGATACGTCACTGGCCAATATCGATATAAATTCTGACCTGTTGTCCGATTATCAGACAGCACTGCGGAGGCTCTTGCTTGAATTCAAGTCATGCTTCGCCAGTTCTTGCGCCAGAGCGCCAGACTTCCATCACTAGGCACAGGATAATTACTTACGACGACGCACGCCCGACACACCAGCAACCTTACCGCGTGTCAACAAAAGAACGCGAAGCGATTCGAACGCAAGTCCGAGAAATGCTTGAGGACGGCATCATCGAACCTTCCAACAGCGCGTGGTCATCTTTGGTCGTCCTAGTCAAAAAGAAAGACGGAACGCTACGTTTTTGCGTCGGCTACCGGAAGCTGAACAACGTGACTAAAAAAGACATTTACCCGCTGCCACGTATCGACGACTCATTAGAGAGGCTACGCCGTGCCCAGTATTTTTCCTCCCTGGATTTAAAAAGCGGGTATTGGCAGATCGAGGTAGACGAGAGGGACCGCGAGAAAACGGCATTTGTGACCCCCGACGGCCTCTATGAATTTCGAGTACTTCCTGTCGGTTTGTGTTCAGCACCGGCAACTTTCCAGCGAATGATGGACACTGTACTCTCTGGACTGAAGTGGCGGACTTGTCTCGTGTACCTCGATGATGCAGTCGTCTTTTCTGAAGCGTTCGAGCAACATCTCCACCGCCTGCGAAGTGTCCTAGAGGCTATTTGATGGGCAGATCTCACACTCAAACCAAAAAAGTGTCACTTTGCTTATGAAGAGCTCAAGTTCCTCGGCCATGTAGTGAGCGCCAGAGGAGTCCGAAGCGATCCTGACAAGCTTACCGCTGTAGCAACATTTCCGGCTCCTACCGACAAGAAGGCTGTCCGGCGCTTCCTGGGCTTGTGCGCCTATTATCGACAATTTTTAAAGGCTTTTCCAAGATAGCGGAACCCTTGATACGCCTAACAAGAGACGACATGCCATTTGTTTGGGATAACGAGCAACAGGCTGCTTTTGCCGAACTACGACAGCGCATGCAGTCAGCACCCGTTCTTGCACAGTTTTACGATGATGCTGACACCGAGGTGCATACTGACGCCAGTGACATCGGCCTGGGCGCAGTGCTCGTCCAGCATCAACACGGTGAGGAAAGAGTAATATCCTATGCCAGCTGCTCCCTGTCCAGTGCCGAGGCGAATTACTCGACCACAGAGAAAGAATGCCTCGCAGTCGTATGGGCGATTACCAAGTTTCGCCCTTACATCTATGGTCTTCCATTCAAAGTGGTGACAGACCACCATGCCCTGTGCTGGTTGGCAAACATACGTGATCCCTCAGGACGACTGGCCCGGTGGAGCTTGCGCCTACAGGAATTTGATGTAACCATCGTCTATAAGTCTGGCCGGAAGCACGAAGACGCTGATACACTGTCGCGTGCACCCATTCATCTCGTCGACCAACAAGCAGAGGATGATGACCGTTTCCTGGGCGCCCTTAGCTCATCGGACTTGAGCAGACGGCAGCGAGACGATGAAGAAATTCGACCGGTCATCGATTATTTAGAGGGTTGTAGCGCAGTTATACCCCGCCATCTATCCCGCGTGTTGACATCATTCTGCATCCGAGACAATGTCCTGTACAAGAAAAACACTCGTTCTACGAGCCGCGCTTACCTCCTCGTGGTTCCGAGGGACATGCGGGACAACGTCCTCTTCGCTTGTCATGAGGAGCCCACATGTGGCCACCTAGGCTACTCGCGAGTAGGCGAGACTTACTATTGGCCCGGGCTTTCGGCAAGCGTCAAGCAGTACGTCCAAGGCTGTCGTGAATGCCTGCGCCGGAAGACATCATCCCGTAAGCCGGCTGGACTACTTCAACCAATTGACCCTCCTCATAAGCCATTTGACCAAGTCGGCATGGACCTTCTCGGCCCTTTTCCTCTGTCTACCGACGGCAACAAATGGGTGATTGTCGCAACTGACTATCTGACACGGTATGCCGAGACAGAGGTGGTCCCACGAGCCGCGGCTTCCGAGGTAGCACAGTTCTTCATGTGCCGCGTCGTACTGCGTCACGGGGCTCCCTCTGCAGTCATAACCGATAGAGGCACAGTGTTCACTGCGCAGCTGATGGATGAAGTTTTTCGATTAAGCAACACTAAACATCGAAAGACGACTGCCTACCATCCGCAGAGCAACGGACTTACCGAGCGGTTAAATAAGACCGTCACAGATATGATCTCCGTGTACATCGACGTCAAACACAAAACATGGAATCGGATTTTACCTTACGTGACGCTCGCTTATAACACCGCCGTGCAAGAGACAACGCGATTCACACCATTTCGCCTTCTCTACGGCCGCGAGGTTCAGACAATGTTGAACGCTATGCTTCCTTGCCAAGACGCTGATCAGTTAACAACTTTCGCCGAAGAATTTGCAGAGCGTGCAGAGGAAGCGCGCCAGCTCGCGCGGCTGCACATCGGTCTGCAGCAACAGGCAGATGCACGACGCTACAACGTCCGCCACAGAGGCGTATCCTACAGTCCAGGAGACAACGTTTGGGTTGGGCCCCTGTTCGTCGCCGTGGCCTCTCCGAAAAGTTCCTGAGCAATTACTTCGGTCCGTATAAGGTGTTACGCCGCGTGAGCGACGTAAACTACGAAGTGGTTCCGGAGACTGCGTCGTCAACTGGAAAGCAACGAAGACAACCGAGCTCCGACATAGTTCATGTCGTGCGCATGAAGCCTTATTTTGCGCGTTCATTATTTTCCTAGCGTTCATTATTTTGTTTCCTTTATTTGTGCCACTAGCACCGCCTCACCTTTCATTGACTGTGCGCGCGTAACATTTCACCATTGTCCATTCGCCTTGTGTAAGCTGCTTCGTTTCTTTTTCTTGCAACTACCTTGCAGCATCGAGCCGATGCTCTTTTTCGCGGAGGAGGGAATAATGCCACCTGTAGTAATGGGTTATATGCAAAGGCAGAGACACAGGCCATGAAAGGAAGAAGTGTCCCTTTTGGCGAACAAGCTCAACCGACGCGTTTGGCAAGAGCCCTGCTACTCTACGTCAAATAAACCCTGCCTGGAACTATGAAGCGACGTGACAATATTATGCAGCACATATATTAGCATTTTGATGACGCCCGACATTATGACAACGTTGAGGGTCTAGGCTGGAGCAGCTTGAAATAATTTTTTCAATGTATTTGGGTGGTTGAACAAGATGTGCAATCGTCTGCGGGAATTTCTTACAAAGGAGACATATGGGGCTGTACTCGTTACTACTTATTCCACATAGGCATTTATAAGATTCTTGCACAGAGATGAAAACTACTTCTTACTCGCCGATTCAACAGTGAGCCAATATAGTCATTGTCTGGAGCCTTGCGGATTTCAGCAGGCACAAATAACATGTTAGATGTTCGTACTGCACTTTCGGGCCTAGAAAAAATCACACCATCTCCCGCTAAAGGGAACCATAAGGCGATGCGAAGCAGTGCTTCAGCATGTAGAGCCCGCGTTTCAGAGGCGGAGGGGTGAGAGGGAAAAGTGGAGAGCGGAAGTAGAAAGGGGGATGGCAGACGGGCTGTTGAGAGGGGGAAAGAGAAGAGGAGAGGGGAAGTTAGGAGCGGGAGGGGAGAGCGGCAGTGGAGTGTGGGAGGAGGAAAGGGGAGGGCATGAGGATGGGAGAGGGGGAGGGGAAAGGGCAGGGGAGATGAGGAGCGGGGAAGTGGAGAGGGTTTGCGCATGCGCAGTAAGCGCGGTCACGCCGCACACCACCACCGGATTGAACTCCGCTATAAGATGCTTCACATCCAAAATATCGGAGGACTGCAATGGCTGTGGCCAGAGCAGCATCACATGTTGCTCACGCTGAGACTTCATCAACGCCCCTACGTGCCGATGCTTCATGTTCACAGGAATCGTTTACTTAGTCCATGCTGCTTCCCTCTATTGCAAGCACAGATACGCATATGCCACTTTCTCTGATAAAGGCAGTTGTGGTGCTGCGAAGGCTTCCGTGTTTGCTCTATACCTGCCATCTCTTCAAATATTGGCCACGGTGCATATAGCGGCCTACGTTGCCCGTGTAACGGTGCAAAACCTTGGAGGACGCTTGAGCTTCGCCTTCAAGAGTAGAATGCGATAGCGTAATCCCTCCCGTGCACATCGCCTTCTGAATTGCTAGCCTCCCTAAGGTTCTCAGTGCATGTCTCAACCGTGCCGTAAAAAAACGAACGACTGTGCTCGTAACTATTCTAAAAACACAGGGCGTGCAAACACGGACACAAGAAAGAAGTCAGGACACCACAAACGGCGTTTGTGGTGTCCTGACTTCTTTCTTGTGTCCGTGTTTGCACACCCTGTCTTTTTAGAATGAATACTTACCAATTAGCTCAGCTCTCTGTTATTCTGTGCTCGTAACATTGGCCTTTTCAAGCTATCCTAGAATGCCTACAGCAAATACATTTGTTAAGTACCCACTACGCCATAATTATTCCTTTTGCTAAGCAGCGAAGGGCCTACTACGGATCCGTAAGGCAACACGCGATCCTACGCAGTTGTTCACTTTGTTGATTTTTTTGCTGCTGATGATGATTAAATATGTCTGAACGCTTTGTTATGGGTGGGCGTCTAAAACACCCACTTTTCGCGCAACTGACATGTTTTGACGCCCGGCGCGGTTCTACGCTTCTGCCAAGCAATATCACATCGGTTACATTCGTCCAATACATAACATTCATACAGTATTTTTTTTCGAAGCAGTTTCAAGCAATATCGTGACTATATGGTAGAACACCTGCGTGCAAAACGCGTTTATGCTGCAACGCGGCTCGAGAGCTTGGAACTGCGGCACCTTCTCGGCCCGTGGTAAGACAGCGGTTGCGCGATGCGCAACACCAAAGCGCTGTTGGTGTTCTTGAGGAACACTGGACTAAACCAAAGTTTGTGAATGACTCTTTTGTGTATGTGACTTTATGCGTATGTGACTGTACGTACTGTGTGTGTGTATGTGATTCATTGTATATGTCATAGTCATCCCCCGACACCCGGAGTAGCCAGCCAGGCGACAAACCAGGCTAACCTCTCCGGGATTTTCATTAAATAATATTATCTCTCTCTCTACCTGCGTGCTACGCAGACTGCCAAGGTTCAATTCTCACTTGGACCTAAGATTTTTTTACTTATTTATTTGCATCGTTTTCGATTTTTCGGTCACAGACAAGATGATTATTTTTCTCTCACAACCAACGACACCAACATGGACGCCGACAGCGGAATTTCTGCGAAACGAGCTCTTTAACACATTGCGTCAAAATTCAACTGTGAAAAATCCCCTTCTCTGTGTTCGAAGTCCGCCAGCAACCAGCCACTCCTACATCTGACATGTCACCAGAATCGAAACGGTGTGTTGTGTTCATCTGACCAGCTTCATTTTTTTGGATACTTTGCTAGATATTGCAGACAGTGCCCTCAAAGACAACCATCTAGCCAAAGCCACTCAGTACCTTTACAGAGTGCACAATTGCAGCTCTCTGTGCATTAAGGTTCCTTAAGTGCCAGAGTGATGGCACCTGTGACCACAAGGTGCGATTCATGAACGTCATATCGATTTACATCCTCAGGCCACTCCTCTCGAACTATGCGTGTAACGTGACTGACAGGTAGATAATAATATTATCTGGGGTTTAACGTCCCAAAACCACCATATGATTATGAGAGACGCCGTAGTGGAGGGCTCCGGAAATTTCGACCACCTGGGGTTCTTTAACGTGCACCTAAATCTAAGTACACGGGCCTCAAACATTTTCGCCTCCATCGAAAATGCAGCCGCCACGGCCGGGATTCGATCCCGCGACCTTCGGGTCAGCAGCCGAGTGCCATAACCGCTAGACCACCGTGGCGGGGCAACTGACAGGTAGAATGTCTCCAAATATTTGGCCTAGAAGCTATCTTCAAGGAGGTGCGTAACACTTTCAGACAGGTTGTTTCCTTGCGCAATAAATGTGATATTTATTTTCCCAGCAAAGGTTTTCACTGTAAGTCATTTTACGTTAGGCTGTGAAAAACACTGGTTTCTTGTGGAATTTATGATCTCTTCTCTTCTCAGCAAAGCTTTCTATCATACGCTAAATATGCATGGGTGTCTAAAATGCATGGGTGTCTAAATGCATGGGTGCATGCAATGCATGGGTGTCTAAAGCAGGCCAATATACGTGAGACTGTGAAAAAGTTGCTCTTTTCCAACAAAGGATGTTCTTTCTTGTCACCTAGTGCTTTACGCCTAAGCAGTAGGTTGAACCGTGAACAGAGAAACAACGCGCAGTTTTTCGCTTCATGGTGGCTTCATATTTCCCGAGATATTTTGAACAGGGACTACAAGTTTCTATAATTGGATATGATTTATAGTGGAAGGCAAAGAAAAACAGATTTTGAATTGCGTTTTGTATAAACTTGTTCCGCGGCCGAGCACAAAGTCACTCCAGGTTTTGCGAAGTTTGATTGCTTTAGATTTTGTTGCGAGCGAGTTCAAGAGTTTAGCAGGCGAGCAGGCCTTCCTTGTACCGATTGTTGCCAGCATCTCAAAAAACCGGAAAATCAGGAAACTCGGAAAATCGCGCAACGAAACTTGCAACCGTGCCCGCGCGAGGGTTGCGCGGGCAACGACCGAAAGACCCGAGAAAGCTTGTTTGGGGGGGCGTCGCCTGCCGGTGAGCGGTAGTGTGCCTCGATATGTGCGCCCCCAAAACGCGCATCAAGGCACCCAATTGAGCGGTTGCACTCGCGCCGACCGCGGTGCCTATTGTTCCGCTCCGCGTCCGCCAGGCACTGGTAAGGTCATGTCTTGGTAATGTAGGACCGAGAAATCTGTTTGAATACGAAAAGGTGCTACAATAAGAAAAATAATGTTCATTTACAAACGACGGAAATAATCGTAAATATCTGTTTCATTTTAAAACAAAAATAATCTCGAATGAATCAGTTTGATACGGCAGTTTTTATGCCGCCCTTGGTGTTGTTTCTTTTTTTCCTATTTTTGTCAATTGCTTGCAACAGCTTGAAAAGCGGAAACTTTGTACGGTCAGTATATATGGCTGTGCGCAGAGGCAGCCATTCTGTAGATGTCTGCTGCTTTGCGCTAGCCATGCACGGTGATGCATTGTCTCAGAAACAGATGTCCGCGGGACGCCGCAACAGAAAACTTGCTTTTAAAGAAATGCGCCTTTGTTATTCAGAAGCTCCTGTTTCTACGAAACCAGCAGGCTGCAGCAGAAACAATAGACGCGTTTTCTATAAATAAAACTATTTTCCCGAGTTTCTTATTCGCACAGAATAGAGAAGTTCAGCATGCGTATTAATAACATCTGGACAGCGCAACGTCACGCGGTACACCTTCTTATAAATATTTACTACACGAAAAGTATCCTTGGGACTCGTATCCTCTTCCACGCGGGTGATTCTTTCACGAACACATGATGGCGCCAAGAAGCTCCCAGGCAGACCTGTTAGCCAGTATTCCATAATGAGACGTACCCGTGTAAGCCGAGCTGATCAAAATAAAAGCAAGAATATTTGCGTGCGAAGGTCAACTTCGAAACATTAGCAAAATGTATATCCCTGGGGGCTTGCCCATTTTGATTGTTAACGTCACTAATGAACAAGACCTAAGAAAAGTAACCTTTTCTTCGCAACGTTAGTAACCCTTCTTAAATAGTAATAACAAACGTGTGTGTGCTGACTTGCCAACAAGAAATCGTGCCGTGGCATTGAAACACTCAAGCGTGTCAGATATTAGTTTGCTGGAACGCAGCGTCCACCATCATGCCGAACGCCTATGAACAGCAAAATGCTACCTGTACACGATACCTCTTGGCATGACTGCCGCTTTTACAGCTAAGCCGTAGATGGCTAGGCGAAACCGAAAATCGTCCGTCCTTTCTACGCCACAACTCCTAGCGCGTATGTGCCATAGAAGTAAGGCAAGCCTTACTACTCACCACTGGCCCGCTGAAATTTAAGAAGTCGTTCGCGGGTAGAAAACGTACGTGCCACAGAAATTTGGCAAATCCCACTACTCACTCCTGGTACACTAAAATGACGGAAACACACCGGCGGCGAACGGCAACTAAGATTTCTGGGCAACAGAACCAATCGTTGAGAATGTATTTAGTGAGCCACTAGGATAAGCCTATTCATTAATACCGGGGCCTCACGCTTCATCTTTGATGTTTAAACATCTGTACGGAGTGCTTGTGGGATGAATTAGTGTCGTCGCACTCACGAAGGAAAGGCTAGTGATAGCTTAACTCGTTTGAATATCCTTTCAGCAATAGCCATCGCGAAAGGCAGAATAAAATAATCTGAGCAAGCTAAACATCAGTCAACTCAACCGACGTCTTGCATACACTTTTCTCGCCTTTGAATACGCTTCGCTCGCCATCACTAAACCAAAATTACTGAGCAATGCACGCGCCTGCTTAACGTTTTCGGCCCCTACAATTTTTGATGATGCTCATTCAAACATTTTGGGCGTTTATGCGACATGACATCTAAAATTACTTTGCGAACTAAATTAAAAGAGCTCATGTTTGATAAGGACATACTTTGATGAAAAAATTTTCTAGACAAAGTAAAAAATACCAAAGTATCTCTGACAATAGCCCAAACTGCAAGCTAACTTTACCCAGTCTGATAACTGAAAAACAGCACTATGGCATGTCAGCATCAGCGTGACCCTGCGGACATGTGTTAGTATAACACACCGAAAACTCTTAACAGCTCTGCAAAATGCTGGGGCACAGAGTTTTGAACACCTTTGAAGTAGTTCAGCAAAGACGTGGAGATCCATACGTTGTAATTTAAAGCTGATGTCGCTGCTTCACCGAGAGAGAGAGAGAAACATTTTATTTATGCAGGCCTAAAGGATCGTCCTCGTTGGTGGGAGCCCTTAGTTCGGGGTCCCATTGGCTCGCGCCGCACCACGTGCCCGCTGGAGCAGCGACGCTGCTCCAGCGGATCTGAGCTAGTCAGCGCAGTCTCCCAGGAGGAATGTGAGGATGAAGAGACGAACTGCATGTGCATCAATTGATATACGTTCAATTTGAATCAATTATATTTTTAAATTTCAAGTATTTGTTAGCGAACCAAAGCTACTTTGGCCGTTTCTCTTAATGTATCTCTCTGTCTCTACCTAGCTGCCTCTATATGCGTGCTCTCGTGATTAATTTGCATAGGAGGACATCAGTGTACGGTGAAAAAAGGCACGGTATTGCCGCAGTGGCGAAGGTATGAATGCGATAGCAACAAATTTGAATGTAACGCGAAGAACGGAAATCAGCTCGTCATTTCTAGCGCGTCGTCCAAGCGCAAAGTAAGCAAGAAAAGAACACACAAAGGACGAGCGCGAAGTATCAAGTGTCACAGCTCGACACTTAAAGCGCGGTGCTCAAACATAAAGAGCGACTCACGAAACCAGCGCACGCGTATACACAGGATGAGCGCGACTTAGAGCTGTCACAGTTGTGATTCCTTTATGTTTCAACAGCGCGCTCCTTTCGCAAACGCGGCTGCTGCAGTGAACGAAGTGACCTTCATACGCTCTGTAACATCAGCGGCGACATCGCGGTGAAAGCACAAGGCATATAAACCACCCCCCCACCTCACGAATAAGCGCGCATGCAGGTGACCGCCATGTAGGGCAAAGTGCACCTGGCGTGGTAGGAGACGTGCACGCATCGCAAAGAGTGGGGCGACGACCAATAAAGCGTGCCCCTAGTGCCCTTCGCGCCATATCGCTGGTAACCAAAAAAAGCCCGCTGAAGTAAATGGTGTATATAAATAGCTCACTGTTAGCATGCTGAAAGACATACGCCTAGTGGCCTAGATGTCTAACGCCGCGCACTGCGGAGCGAGCGGTCGCTTGCTCGGTTTCGCTCTTCCGAAAAACATTTTCTGAATTATTTTGCTTTGTGGCTTCTATATATATATATATATATATATATATATATATATATATATATACTTTATACATGCGCATGCATATGCGGGACATGACGGCGACGGCAAAAACCAGTCGAGAGTGTCCATATATTTGCTATCGCACTTAAAAGGTGACACGCTATTTATCAACAATGTGACGTGCTCTTGCGCACGTCACGATACCCTTTCCCTCACGAAACACGGCCCGCAAAACACGACCCGTAGAATGCGGGTGGCGCCTCAAGCGATTCTCAGTATATATCAACCCGAGAAAGGTGAGAAGAAACTTGGAAAGTGTTGACGTGATAACGTTAAGGAGCCCGTGACTCAGAAAATTAGGTGCAGGCGTCGGCGGCGTTGTCGGTGAGCGCACAATCCTGATAGACTCTATGAGTAAAAATCGCGTTTCGAGCCGTAATCGAACCCAGACATCCTGAGTGGCAGTAGAGTATATTGGACTACAGCACCGCGCCAGTGCTTGAAACCGCTTCGGAAAAAGACTGCACAGGCGTGCTGTCGGCGCAACGTCATTTGTGGTTGCAGTGTTGGCTATCGGTATTTGTAACAGTGTGTAGTGAGCGACGGACACGTGAGAGACGTGAAGGCGGCTAGCGTGGCCGTGCCGTTCTCGCTACTTTATTAGAAGGCCATTGTAGAAGCAGAGCGGCAGCGGCTGCCGGCGTCCAGCCCCCAGGAGCGTCCGGGTCACCAATTGTAGCGAGAGAGAGTAGTCGTGAGATACGTGACGGCGGCCAACGTGGCCGTGTCGATCTCGCTACTTTTGGTGACCCGGACGCTCCTGGGGGCTGGACGCCGGCAGCCGCTGCCGCTCTGCTTCTACCATGGCCTTCTAATAAAGCAGCGAGAACGGCACGGCCACGCTAGACGCCTTCACGTCTCTCACGTCTCCGTCGTTCGCTACAATTGGTGACCCGGAGAACACGCCCTTCGCCGAGCGGCCCGCTGCCATGCTTCCGCGACTCTGCCCTCCAGTTCCGCCGTTTCACTCGGCCTACCCCCGAACGTGGTTTATGCAGCTCGACGCCACCATCGCGGTGAATGGCGTCACCGCCCAGCCACTCATGCACGACATCCTTCTTGACGCCCTCCCAGCTGAGCTGCGTCATCTGTTCGCCGCGTCGTCCTCCAGCCCGCAGCCATATGACGAGCTCTGCTCTGCGGTGCTGGCCCGCTACGGCGAGACGTACCGCCCGCTACCGGGGACCCGTGAGTTCCGGGTTTCCCCTCCGCCATCGCGAGCGGTACCAACCGGCCCGCAGCCCTCCCACGACCGCGACTTACCTTCCCCGGCTACGTCTCTTTCCACCTCTCGTCCGGGCACCAGCGCAGTGGTTCCCGCGCCTGACGACCCGCCCGACGATGTTCAGGATCCCACGCCCGAGGTTCCCGCGCCCGACGACGTTGCTGCTGCCATCGACCAGTCCGCCACGAGGCACGTTTCTTCGACGCCTTTGGCCGAAGGTACATCAGGCATGCCCGGCATCCGCCCGCCGTCCCTGTCCTCGCCGGCTCTCGACACGTCCCTGACCTCAGCTTCCACGCTGGCTACCTTGCCGCACGACCTGGAAGCTGACACGGACAGCCTCTTGCCCGCTGTTCGCCCCTCGCTCGCGGTGGTTTCGCCGTCGACGGTATCCGAGCACGACTTTTCACCGACTTCCAAGCTCTGCGCCTCTTGCCAGCAGCGACCAGCGTCGCCCTCGACGTCTACCGCAGCAGAAGTTCGTGCCCCTTACCAACTCCGGCCGCACTTGCAGGAAGCTGCCACTATGACGGAAGCGCCTGAGGACGACATGCCTGCTGGTTCATCGAAGGCAGCACAGCAAGCAAATGTCACGCCTGCCACGACGGCAGACGTGCAGCGTCCCGACCTGCGCACGGGCCCTTATTTGTCGTCTACCATAGATGCTTCACCGAGCGCAGGTGCACCGTCAGAACCTGCAGAGACTACGCCTGCTCGGTTGCACCACGGGTTTCCTCCGGAGCTCTTGACGCAGGACACCGCCCACCCAACGTTTGAGCGCCATCCAGGCGCGCTGATCACAGCGCCAACGATGACCAGGCGCACTACAGGCGTATCTCGCACAATGCTACGACGTTTTGGATGTCTTACGACACGACCTGGCAGCACCTGTAGAGGGCCGCATTCGCGCCGGCGCCTGCAATGTCCCCCAGCGCAATCATCGCAATTCCTTCGCAAGCTGCCGCCTCAAGCTCACGCCGACGGTGGACGACGGCGTTTCTTCTCGCGCCGAAGACAACGTGCACGGAGTGCGCGCAGTGGTTCCCTTCGCCGATATTGCCGGTTCAGCGTCTGTCATCGCGCCCAGCCATTTTTCTTGGTTCGGCTCCGACGTGTACTGCCGCGGGTGCTCCCAGAGCCGCCCGCCAGAGACGCACTGGTCTCCGATGGTCATCTCACGTTGACAATCTGGACTGCCCACGGACACTATCGTTTCGCGACATGAACATTCTTGTATATACGCCCCCATACTTTTTCATTCCGGGCTCATTTCTGCGGGGGGAGTAATCTGTAGCGTCATCATCATCGCCATTCATCATCATCCTCATTTTTCCAACCACCGCGCCGCGTCTCTCGCGCAGCTCATGCTCAGAGCTCGAGGCGCGAGCAGTTAAGAACGTGCTCACGCTCCTGGAGGCTGGACGCCGGCAGCCGCTGCCGCTCTGCTTGTACTAGGGCCTTCTAATAAAGTACCGAGAACGGCACGGACACGTCGGCCGCCGAACGTCTTTCTCACTCGCTGCAAGTGTAATTGCTGCGTAATGCAAATGTGTTATCAATTGACAGCAGTAAGCGTATCTCGAGGTGCTAACTCGAGCAATAGCAAACTGCAGATTGCCGTGACGTCACCGCAGTAGCATGTGAAAGCGGTGTAAGTTTTATCATATAGCGTTTTACAGCGAAAGCTGTTATGAGATAATTTCTACAGCCGTTTCCGGCGCCGCAGTTGTCCGCCGCCGCCGCCGCCGGTGTCCGTAACCACTATCACTCGAAATCTCGAAATAACAAAAAAATTCCAGGATGGAACGATGTTCGAACCTGGGCCCTCTGCGTGGTAGCCCAGTATTCAACCTCTGAGCCATGCCGGTGCTTGAAACTGCTTTGCAAAAAGACCCTATACAGGCTTCATGTCGGGAAGGAACCCCATTAACATATGGAATATAGCGTGGTAGAAGAGTAAAATAAGCACCAAGCGTCGCACAACGCGAATTTTGTAACCAGGCGTCGCACAATGCGAATTGCGCATCGTCATCAGGCGCAGCATCAAGAAAGTGCGCATAATGCCTTACATGCGTTTAGCAGGTACCACGGCTCTCCGTAGAATGACGAAAAATGGCATAGTGCCTGCTTCCCTGCTTCTCAAAATTACAATGGTTTATAGCGTAGTGGGTACGTCGCCAGTGCATTTGTATTGGTCGCCAAGGAAGCCCATAAGCACATGATCCATTTCCTCGGGGTATCTATAAGGTTCTTCGCCCCCCCCCCCCTCTCTCCCACGTCAAAGTATGTTATACAGCATGGCGGGAGAGGGAAATAGCGACCGGGCGTCACCCAATGCAAATTACATAACTGGTGGGCCGTTTAAAGCTTCCAACCCATTACAAAGGGCTGGGCCATTATTCTCCATCGTCATTCGTCGTCGCTTCAACAAAGTGCACTTAATGCTTTACAGACGTGTAGCTGGTGCCTCGCTTCTCCGCAGAATGACGAATATTGGCTTAGTAGATGATTCCCAATTTCACAAAAATTGTGATTTATGGCGTAGTGGTTACCATGCTTGTGTACTTGTATTAGTAGCCCCAAGAGAGCATACAACGGGCTCTAGAAACGCCGCTCTTCTAGCTTTCGCTGTGACTGTGCTGCGTTTTCAGCGCAGGCCTGGCGTTTTTTTAGCCGTTCTGCAACAATTTCGCAGGTCATGGATCATGCAAGAAAAAACGCGAGGCCTACGCAGAGGACGCAGCACAAGCAAAGCGAAAGATGAAAGAGCGGCTGTTCTGTAGAGTCGGTTGTAAACTCTTTTGGGGCGATTAGTGCAAGTGCAGTTGCACGTTGCCCACTACGTCATAAATGATGATATTTTTGCGAAGTAGGGAAATACCCGAGATGCCACTATTCATTATTCTGCGCAGAAGCTAGGTACCCGCTACACATATATACGACATATGCCAACTTAGTTATTGTAGTGGCTGAAGATAATGAAGAATTATGGCTGAGCCATTTGGTAATGGTTGGGAAGTTTTAACGCACCCACTCCTTATTCAAATCGCATTGTGTGAGGTCTGGATGCTTTAGAGCGCAACTCTTAGGCGCCACTTCCTGCGTTGAGCGTCGTCGCCGTCGCCGTCGAGGGCGTAACCACGCGAACGAGTACGTGTCACAGGAATTGGGCAAGTCCCGCTTCCGTGTCTTACGGAAACGAAGTATGTGCCATAGGAACTGGGCAAGCAAAGACCTGTCTTGGTCGAAGGCACTATTTCGCTGTCACTGTGCAGAATAAACATTATGATTCAATGGCGCAGTTCTGGGAACATCATGGCGCCATGGACAAAGCAGAGTACATTTCGGTTATCCGAGCCGGTACTTCTCGTCCCATCCTCTTGCCACCCCGCATCGTGCAGCAAAGCTGGGTGAACTTAAGCCATGGTTGGCGCCAATCCTAGATTCAAACATGGATCTTCAGATAGCACTTGACGCCTACGCATATGCAGCTTCCATCTTAGATTCAAATATGGATCTTCCGATAGTGTTTAACACGTACGCTAGTGCCGCTAACGTGCTGGAATATGTAAATAAGGCCAACCGAGGTATGTGTATTCTGAACTAGGCAGTGCAAGAAATTGTGAAAGAGAAGGGTGACATGTATTACACGCAGGCACTGAGATATCTGAGTGTGAAAGTTCTCAATGCGATTAAACAGTGGTATGCAACTGTACACACACACATGTCTCTGTGAAATTGTCTCAACTTATCGCAAAATCAAAATACATAAAGAGCTGCGCGCAGAATTCGCATTAGGCAGTATCGTAATCGTCGGTGATTTTTTTTTACTCTTATCCCACGCAGTATTATGTCTCTCAAGCTCATTTCTTGCCCGACATGACGCCTGTAAAGGAGTTTCAAGCACCGGCGTGGCTCTGTGGTAGAATACTCGACTACCACGCAGATCATCTCGGTTCAAATCCAGCTCGACCCTGTTCTTTTTACATTGTGCGCGATAGGGGTTATGGACACCGGCAGCGACGGCGGACAACTGCGCCACAAAAATCGGCTGCTGTTGTGATGTGATAACAGCTTTCGCTGCAGAATTCGAGGTGCCTCGAATGAATCGGTATTCGTAGTCCGTGTCGTTTTAATATAACTTAAAAAATTGACCTAAGTTCAGAGGCATCGACGGCGGAATATAGGTGGTGCACGCGAAGTAGAAACACGAGAAATTTGCAACAAATCTTACAGATGGTTTATTGCTTTCCCATTCCAAAAGAGGTAGCATTCCAAGTCATCAATCAGAACTTTGAGTACAGCTTTTAGAAAAACATGCGGCCTTGGCCATATGTGGGGTATGTAGACTGCCACGAATTTGGCCCCCAGGTGCCTTGGTATCGTCGAGCACAGACACTGGCCACTCTGTGAAAATGTTTAATCTGGATCCACTGCAAGAAAAAGGGTAGACGGATGAAGTTTCCCATAGTTCGCCGTGCTGCAATACAAATAAGCGTACACCACTGAACTGAATTCTACGCTAGACCAGAGTTTTCCTTTCGTGGGCGGCATAGCGCAATCCACGGATTACGCAGTACAACTGCAATCATGGCTCACCGTGGATGAACATCAAGCAGCGCACTCGTTATTTTAATGGAGTAGCTGTAATTAGATAGGCCCAAGGGTTTGTTTACTGCTCGCCGGTCTTGGCGATTGAGAAAGAGCTGCAATTGCTTAAGACGCAGCAGTCCCAATACCGATGCCCATCTTGATTTGCCGTGCGGGCATTCTTAACACCTAGCATTTACAAACTGAATCTATGACAGTGGAAACAGCATGAAATTATTTCAAACAAATGAAACGTGATGCACTTTGTACCCAGTAAGGCTATAGAAATTATCGTCTATATATCATAATCATCACCCTGGAGCACCTGGAGTAGCATGTCAGGCGAATAGCCAGGCAAACATCTCCAGCTTTTCATTAAAACATTTCTCTCTCCCCTACGTAATAAATGCGCTAGAATGAACCACTTTCTTACCATGCTGACACGCGCATTTGTTTCGATTTCACCTTGAATACTGCGAGTCACAGTCTAACACGTCTTCAAGTATTATCAATTGGCGAGCGATGCGTATAATTGTACGGTAATCCAGTCGAACATTTCAGAACATTCTCCTCAGATTGCGTGCGCGGCACTTGTATTTGAGCGCATTTTGGAACGTGCACAAGCGCCATCGAAACAAATTACACCATCTCCCGCTAAAGGGGACCAGGAGGCGATGCGAAGCCGGAGCACTTGCACGATCGCGTTCCGTTGGCGTTCGTTGGGCATGCTACCGACCTCGCGTCGTGGAACGCGAAGAGGGACGCTACGCGCGTCGTATCTTCCATCTAGCCTGGTCGTTAATTCTCACAGGGCGAGCGGGGAACGCGGTCGACAGGCGGGCGAGAGGGGGTAGTGTAGGAAAGGAGAGAGAAGAAGAGGGGACGCGCATGCGCTCAAGCTCATCGCGGAGTTGCGCAGGAGAAAATTTCAGCATGTCTAGCCCGCGTTTCAGAGGAAGAGTGGAAAGGGGGATGGGAGAGGGGGAGGAGAGAGGGGGAGGGGAGAGGCATAGTGGAGAGGGGAATGGGAGATGGTGAGTGGAGAGGAGGTGTGTGGCGAGGGTATGCGCATACGCAGTAAGGGTGGTCACGCGGCACACCACCACCACCACCACCACCGGATTGAGCTCCGCCTTAAGATACCTCGCATCTAAAAGATGAAATGTACAATAAGTCGTTAACGCTGTATCAAACCCGGTGCGCACAACAAAAGATCGGTTTATCTATGACCGACGGCTGTGCTCAGTCGAAGCTCATTGAGTTGTCCAGCAGGGGATTTGGTCGGCAGCAGGCCGCTAAAAAAAGATATGGAATGCCGTGTTCAGACATCGACGGAGTCTTACTTTTGCTACATATAGGATGTACTGGGTCTTTGCCGAAAGGCTGACGTGAACATGTCCGAAGCTGAGGAGACTGCGCATATCTTGAAGAGGATGAAGAGGATTGCCGACCATGCGTACAATCTACTGATCGTGAAGGACTCCACCGCCGACGATGCCGTGGTGAAGGAATGTCAGCGTTTTGAGCAGGCCAAGAGTCGTCGCATCAGCCCCCAGTCTGTATGACTACCTAATACTTCAGCCACATCGACCTGCGAAGAACACCCCCCCCCCCACGTTCACGCAAGCTACGTCATCAGAAAACGTCGCCCGCATCGTCCGCCGTGAACTGGAAGCAATGGTTCCTGCAGACGTTCCACAGGCTAACGCGTCCACTGTATTGCTCATACAAGGAGTCGTACGCCAGGAAATTGCGAATCGTTGCATAGCAGCTGTTTGCTCTCTCGGCAACTCCCGAGAGCACTCCTGCCGTCGTAAACCAGATCCAAGTGTACTGTCGCAATCAGTGGTCGTCGACTTCCTCCTGGAACTCCGGCACATGGCGTCGATTTGAAGGCAACTCGCGCAGGTTTTCTCCTCGTTCCAATCTCCAGCCTACACATATGTCAGTGTCCCCTACACGGCCTGGTCCCTCGGCCTTGGGAAACTAGTCTATGCAGCTCCTGGAGGTAACGCTGCATGAACGACCTGGCCCCTTCGTCCGGATTTTTGCCGATATTGTGCGTCCTCTCACAGAGCTACTAAAGAAAGACGTCACCTTCACTTGCGATTTGCCTCAAGCTACCGCGTTTCCGGCGCTCGTTACTGCCCTCACAACTACTCCAGTATTAGCCCACTTTGATCTGACCCCCCAACAGAGGTTCGCACCGACGCAAGTGGCCATGGGATTGCTGCCGTTCTCGCTCAGCGTCAACACGGACGGGACTGCGTCATCGCCTACACCAGCCGACTGTTGTCCTCAGTGCAGAAAAACAATTCATTCACCGAAAGAGAGTGCCTTGCTTTAGTTTGGCCTGTTGCTGAGTTTCGCCCATACCTGTATGGCCGCAGATTTACTTTTGTAACTGACCACCATGCCCTTTGGTGGCTCTTTTCGCTCAAAGATCCCACGGGCCACCTCGGTCGTTGGTCTCTCCGCCTTCCAGAATACACCTTCTCGGTTGTTTAAAAATCTGGCCATCTTCATCAGGACGCCGATCATCTCTCATGGTATCTAGTGGATTCACCCTACGCCACAGAGAAAGCCACTGAGGCTGGGATATTTTCAATATCAAACTTCCTCTATATAGGTTGTGAGCTACACCGCGACTCCGTTTTTCGTCCCATCATTGATAGTCTGAGTTCTGCGACTCCAAGCACTTCTTTCAACTTGTATTGCCTTCACGATCGGTATCTACGAAAGGTTATTTCCCTATGACGGAACATACAATGTCCTGCACAAGGTCACTGACCTCGCATACGAAAGAGAGCGAGTCGTTGATTCAGTGAAGTCAACACCACAGCCATCCACTGTTGTACACGTCGTAGACTGAAACCGTATGTACCATCCACCTCACTACTTCCGTGACAAGCGCCCAGTCGGCGCTTTCACAAGGCAGAAGTGGGACCCTCTCTGGAAGAGGGAAAACGACGAAGGGCTAAAGAACAGGCTCCAGCCCGCCATTGCAGCATTTGAATCATTATTGGAATAGTAAAATATGTCAAACAAGAGCAATTGAAGTCGCAATCACTAGACTACGTTGTCAGACTCCATACCTAAATTTTTATTTACACCGAGCTGGTCTGGCAGCTTCCCCTAATTGTTCTTTTGCGGAGTACGTGAGTCAACAGAACATTATCTGATTCACTGTAACAGATACTCTACCTTGCGCAAATTGACTTTAGGTACCGTCTTCCGACTCCTTAGATTGGAGTTAAGTGCACCAAATTTACTTTCATTCGGGGCTTTGTCTCTTGGATACAGTGATGGGAAGATTGCCGATATCCTGCAGGAGATTCTTAAAGGCTCACAGAGATTTAGGCTATAGAATCAATCTTTCCTCTTGTTTGTCTACTTTTCAAAATTTCTTTATTCTTTCTTATTCAAATTCTCCGCTTCACAGTTTATATGATTTTCAATTTCTATTTTTAATTTTTTTTTTTCATTTTACATCTTTCCTCTTAAATAGAAAAAAATCTACGCTTTACTTTAACAATTACATTTTAAAAACTATCCAGTTCTTGGTCAATCCCCCAGCGTGGGTGTGTGCCAAACTTATAGGATCTACTCTACTCTACTCTACTCATTGTGTCAGCCATTGTTTCTACTTGTACATATCCGTAAATATATCGTAAACATATGATCGGAGCTTTGCAGTAGCGCTACCTCGAACGACTTAAGGTCCTCGGGTAAACGCGCAACGTACACGAAGACATGCTTGTTTTGTGTTCGTCGTAGATTTCACGTTGATTTTTCACGTTCCACGTTGATTGTTCAGTACATTGCGCGAAGAAGTTTTAATCTAGCATATTTGTCTTTGGAGGGAGTGAGACGGAGTAGAGCCGGAGATGAGAGGAACGTTGCTAGATATCGCAATGAAGCTGTTTCAAGATACGTATTTGCATTACATGGTATTCTATTAATGTAGAAAAACCTTTAACCGATTCCCGTGTAGTAGGCATGTAAACCTCTGATGTCGTGCACAAAACGCTATCACGTGCGGTGGTCTAAGCGATCGAGATCGTTAAAGAGAATGCCGATGCCACCGCCCAACTTGAATATTTGCATGCTCCGACACCTTGTAATGAGAAATGCACTAAAACTCGCCCAACGTCTTATCAAAAAATACTTACATTGAAGAAATAGGACATCGCTCCCTCCTGAAACAACATAAAAAAGTGTGTGATTTCATTATGGCCTCTGATATTGCACATGTAAACGCATTTGAAACACCAGACCGTCACAAAGAATAATTCGTAAAGAACAACGGTGTCTGAGGATCAAGGTAAGAAAGCGAATATTTACCTGCATTAAAACGTCCCTTTTGTCGCCCTACTTTGATAGAGATGAGCTCGGCACACGTACTTGAATAATCGAAATGAGCCGGCGTATACTCGCACTTGTCGCGTTACGTGTACGTTACTCTATATGTAGATATTCTCGAGTGGTATATGGCAACTAGGCCTTACATTGAAGCGCAGTACTCTAAGGTTGTCCTTTAGTGAGTGTAACTAATTCAATGCACGGAAAACCTTGTACGACATGGTCCGGAAGCGCAACAAGAACTCATAGACAACGCTCGTTCTAGCACCCAGCGAACACCAGCTGGAGAGCCAGCTTGCGCTGGTGAACAGTGCTCGGCTATAATTTAAACTAAGTAGCTGGCTAGCAGTAATAGGGTGCACTCTCACCATCTGGAATGTGCAGTTTCCTCTGCCAAGTAAACCATATTTACTGACAGCGACGCAAGCACATGTATTAAGTTATGTCAATATCAGGACGTTATAGCCCCAAAGGGTTGGACAGGCGCAATCATGGGAAGCTCATTTGAGCGATTCATTAGTGCTCCTGTGTATGTTAGTTTGAAAAATATCCCGATGTTGTGCGCACGTCCGCTCAAATGGCTGTGTTGGACGAAGACTATATAAAATGTTACTGAACGCCCACATTACTGCGTTATAGAAAAGCAGCAGCTAACAAGCTAATCTATACCCTTCGATTGTCAAAAATTATGAAGACTGAATCGATGTTATGAATTATACAACACAACTGTTTGCCGCTGCACACTTGAGGCTTTCGAGTTCTTAACGGTTCGCGCATACTGGGAAGTAATTATGTTCAGTAGAGAAGGCTGCACAACGAATACACTCCGTCAACCCAGCTAATAGGCACGTTCTTTATGTTTGTTGAGTTCCGACTTGCCACGCGTATAACATTCTTTGCAGATACAAGTTAGCTCCATTCTGAAAACGACACTGCGAAGAGTACAAAGAACTCTAAGGGGGAGTTAACGTGAGTCATAAAGACAGTTATATATGTGGCAAGTCGGGACTTGCCCGAAAGAGTAAAATGGCTTTTTTTCTCTGCGCTTATAGCGCGGCTATTTAAAAAAAAATAAAAGGAAAAGCTTGGCCGCCATTCTGAGCTTTCTGATTACCTATAACTTCGCGGATAGAAAACCGCATCAATTGCCATACAAGGAGGTTACCCTCACGGCGGTTAACATGTTAATTCAGGGTACTAACTACTGAGCACCCATCTACGATGCTGACTGGGTCCTTCAGTATCAGTAAGGTAGCAATTCAGGCCTGTCTGTACGTCATTATAATGCGCAAAGTCTCGCGAGTGACACTCGGACAGAAGGATGACACGTTGAGACACACGATGCGCGAACTTTCAGCAGTTGCATCTTGAAAAAAAACATGTGCAGTGATAGGAAAAACGATGGATTCATCTATTTTTGGTGAGTACTAGCCTGCAAACAATGTAACTCTCTTTAAAGGTACACGTTAACTCTATTTTAGATATTACTGCACTATCTTCGCTGAGTTCTGGGAGGCGCGACTCTTCAATAGGTATTTAACGTGGATCCTCGAAAAAAAGTTCGGCAGATCCTATGCCTTGTGCGAATGGGTTTTATGCGAAGCAGTCAGCGAGTAATTCTGTGCATTTTTTGGCTTTGAGCCAAGCGTTACCGGGTGGATGGACGTGTATATGTAAGCTTAATAGTTGTGTGCACATCGAGGACTTACGAGGCACGACGTCGACAATACTGGCGTTTAAAGGGTAACTTATGGTCTGACGTTACGTCAGCACTCACGTTAGAGCAGATACGTCAGTATTATCGAAACGAAGTGCACTTTACGGTGCGATGATGGGAATACTGTACATAAGTTTCGTTAGCCTATTCATCCGGGGTCAACCAACGCTTGAATATAGCTTGCTGAATCATAGGAAAACAAATGTAATCTTTATTAGACTGCTATAAAAGCGGAGCCAACACTGGAACCACGGACATTAAGCCTGTATCGTAGGAGTACATATCTGCTGTTTATTGCGTTGTTATAAAATTACATAGCCAGCATCAGCGCCACAATTGACGTCGCACCGACATTTAGCCTGCATTGAGAGTTTTTCCAAAGCAGTTTCTAGACCTGGCGTGGCTCTCTGGTAGAATACCTGACTGCCACGCAGAATGCCTGGGTTCGATTCCTACTGCGATCCTGTATTTTATTCTTAGCATTGGTCGGGTGAACGCTGCCGATGTGTATTTTCCTCAACGCTCTCGCATTTAAATTACCAATGCTTGTTCTCGCCATTCCTGGGTCGATACAAACTGTAAATCACCTGTGGCGAATACCCGTACACTGCATCCCGTGGTAAACGGGTATGTGCCACACGTGTCTGGAGGAAAGGGTTTGACGACGTACACGACAGGATTTTCACGTTATTCGTGTCATGACCAGACCGTCATATTCGTCAAATCCCGCCCGCTCCCATGCTAATTTGTGTCTGCACCTAGTTAAGAAGGCGATCACAGAGAGTGCCCAGGTCTAGGCGGCTAGATAGATATATACGTAGATACGTAGACAGAAAAGCTCAAAGTGTCTTAGATTCGCCAGGAAATGGTTCGCAATTAGCACAGTTATAGGTGTTGCAAATCAGTGCAAAATGTCATGCTATTTTCCAAATGAAATTGTTTCATTTTTCTTGGTTTGTGTCCTTCTGTCCGTGTCTCAGTCACGTGACTTGGCACGTTCTAATTTCAGCATCAGCCTTTGTACAAAAGCGCGCATCCCGCCCTAGCTCTGCGCCATTTTTGAGCGAGCCGCATTCACACCAAGCTTTGCATGGAGGTGCATTCCACCAGATATGAGACGCTTTTTATTCTACTTTTTTTTCCAGGATACCATGCTTCACTGAACACTCGCCCATTCCCAACGATAAAGAAAATCGTGTGTCTTTCAATTGGTAAGCAATCTTTGGCTCGATTTTTATATCGCTTTTGCTTGCTCCTTTTTTTTCTAACCTTTGTATGCCTGCCTATCGCTTTTCCAGGCGCAGTCCAGTTCCTACCTCAAGAGCTCGATACCCTACATGCTTAGACGTGCGAAAGATTTAGTAGCGTCACCGTTACTAAATCATGGGTTGCAGTCGTCATTAATTACATATAACTATATGTTGAATATGTATTTTTATCAATCCCTTTGCGCTCCTATGGGACGTTCTTTTTACTTTTTTTATGATCATCGAAAAGCTGCAAGTTTTGGACATCACTCATCTTTAATTTTGCTGTATGTCAGAAATGGTTTATTTATAGAATTTGTATACCACTATATATGTCTCTCGCGTAGTCTCTATGGAGCACTCTGCCTTCCTATTGGAAGGTGCTTTTTCTTTTATTGCGGTAGCAATTATACCGACATACTCGACGGGTTTTTCTGTCGCCGTGGTCGTCATGGCCTGTATAATTTCCAAATTGATAACATCCCCCGCACATTGTATGTTCTACCGCGGGTAACAGCGCACGAGCGGGGGCGACAAACGAGGCTGAAGCAGAGATCAAACCAGACGGCTCATCTCCTTCGCTCGGAGCGCGCGTGCGATAACATTACCCAGCTCCGGAGGCTTGCCGTAGAAGCAGAGAGGAAACGGTCCGCCCGTCGTGAACGAGCATGAAAAGACGCGAGGTAGCGGGTGGGGGGGGGGGGGGGGGGCTAGGGGTGTTTCTCCAGCAGCAACATTCAACTGTGATTCTACGGGCACGGCCGTGATCTCTGGCACTCGCGTTATCTTGGCATCCATGAGTGGAGGATCGTATACCCTTATACGTGCTGCGGTCACAACTTGAAGAGACTGTGCGGAAAGAGCATCTCTCTCTTACACCAGCATTTTGTACGGTTACGCGAGACCGTATCCAAAAGACTTAGCTGCTAGCCTCACTTATTATAACATTACAATTTCTTGCTATCGAATTCACCCTTGCGGTGAAACTGTGATTTTTTTCTTTCATTTTGTGCTGCCTAAGGACCGCCCTGAAGTTGCCAATGGAACATTTCAATGTCCAAACGTTTATTTGAATGTCATAAATTGACCGATGATCAAATTCTTTTCCAATTTCAATATGTCCCTGGAAGTTCGTGACGCCGCTACTCTGTTTCATCAGCCTCTCGTTTCTTTGGAGGTCTTGGAAGAATATATCTGGACACATCGGTCACCCTCAAAGCGATTGTATCAACTTAGCCGAAACACCGCTACAGAGAGCTTTTCCCATTTTGCTACCTTGTAACTTGTCCCTCTTTTGCTCTGTTTCCTCGACTTTGACGAGGCCACGGAGTTGTCAGTGGTTATTGTTTTTTGTTTTTATTTTTATGGCATTCATGACTGTTATAAAGTGAGAACTTATTATGTTAGCCGAAACGCCGTCACAATTGGTTTTATAAGGCGTCGCGCGGCAGACTAATTTTGATGGGGTGCTCTGCCAAAAAAATGTTTACACATCAGAATGCCAAGTCTATGCAACCGCCACATAAAAAAAAATTCTATGCCAGGATATGCGTAGCGTTAGCGAAGGTTCAGCTGATTATTCTTAGCTTTCCAGATTGTCTAGGATTATTAGCCTTCTTCTGTTCCTTTTTCGTACGCTGAACCGCTAATTGCCAGGCAACTACTTCGGGATCCGATGAGAAAGCCTCTCGGCTCTTCTGCGCCGTTGAGTAGCATTTGCGCTCTCCTTCTCCATGGCGTTACCCACCTGCAAACGCCAGTCAGAGGCGCTATCAAGAGGCTCCAGCACAGTATCAGACGGCGACTGCACAGCGAAGGCGAATAGCTGCGCGTGCGCTGGCGCCAATACGTCTGCCAAGGCTACGACTTCACTCTTTAAAGCGCAGACCGGCGGCGGCGAGTCGCGCGCGGCGGTGGCGGAGTCTGCGCGCGCGCCGGCGCCACTGTGTCTGCCGCGGCTACGATGCCACTCCTCCTGAACCCGCAGACAAGCAGCGGCGAGCCGCGCGCGGCGGTGTCGGAGAGCGCGTAAGATGCCATCTCTGGTGACCCAGCTGCGGGGCATCACTGATCCTCGCGCATGCGCAGCACGGCTCATGACGCTCCACGCGAAATCGGCTCCGGCTAGGAAAGTGTAGCTAACGCTACAAAAGCGCCATCGTTTAGGAAGAGCACCGGATGAAAGCGAACGAAAGTACGTACCAGGTCGTTGTAAAAACACATCCTCCTGATAGCACAAGCATAGTTCGGGCATTTTAAATGCCAAACAGCATTAGAAAAAGCTTGCAGTGTCTGTAAAAAAAGACAGGTTTATAAGAGCAAACGTGCAATAAACGCAAAATTCTTATCACAGTGTTTACAGGCTTATGCGTCAGTTTGCAAGGCAAAGGGGCTCCCGTGAGACCAATAACCCGAATTTAGAAGGCTAAAGGTGTTGTGGAGAAGTAGCATACAACGTACCAGGACCACACATAGCGAGACATAATAACGTAGGATCTCCACGCTCATAAAAGCTCCTACAATGTTCTGGGGCATGCGAAATGCGAAATAGCATGCCAAATCCTTTCGTTTGCTTTTATTGTACCCCAATTCCTGCCGTTTGTTTTTGTTTTGATTTGGTAGTTTGAACTTTCGTTGTACCGCGTTAAACATCAGTTAGTTCAGTATTCATCATCATCACCGCCAATAAAGCGGAGCCAGCATTATTGCCCTTGAAAGAATAGAGAGAAGAGCCATACTTTAATATTTTCCCACTGCATCCGATTTGACTCTATAACTGAGCTTTTACGTTCTAACGAATTTCAAACACTTCATATGAGGGGAAAAATATCACAACTGAAATCCCTTTACTCCCTAATGAATCGTAAATTTTATTTAGGTTCCCGACCTTACAAAAACATTTCTTAAACCGGAAAAACCCGTCATTACCCCCCTTACCTTCCCAGGACTAACCTCTTTAGATTTTCCTTGTTTCCCCGAGCTGTTGAGGAATCAAAATAAATTTACATCATCTGAACTCAGCTGCATCAATTCAGCATTAGGCTCTCACTATTTCGAAATTAACATTTTCAGTTTTGCGCTATTTGTTGTTTACCTTCCTTCGTTTCTTGGACGTGTATTTCTTATGTTATACCTTGCCCTCCTGCTTGGGCCATATAGCTTGCAGCATGATGTAAATAAATAGACAAATAAAGAAATAAAAATTCGGGTAGATACCACGTGTTGTGGGAATCCGTAACATGCAAAGCAGTCAGCGAGTACTTCTATGCTGTATTTTATTGCTTTAACCAAGCGTTACGAGGTGGATCGACGTGTTCTTGCAAGTGTAGTAGCTGTGTGCACATCGTTGGCTTACCGGGAATGTCGACAACACTGGCGTTTAAAGGGTAACTTATGGTGCGACCTAACGTCAGCCCTCACGTTAGAGTACATACGCCAATATTATCGAAACTAAGTGGACATTGTTGCGCAATCATGTGAATATACGTGCGTAACTTTCGTTATTGTACTCCTCCGGGTTCGAGCAATGCTTCAATATAGGTTCCTCAATCATAGGAATACAAATGTAACCTTTATTAGACTGCTATAAGAGCAGATCCAACACTGAAACCACAGACGTTATTCTGATATGACACCTCTATCATAGGAGTACATATTGATAGTGTTTATTGCTTTCTTGTGAAAGCAGATAGCCAGCATCACAACCACAATTGACGTTGCACCGACATTGCGCCTGTCTTTGCTGCTTTGTTTTTTTTAAACTAGTTTATTGGCCTGAGGAAAAATTTTTCAGCGCAAAATAACAGAGGGACGAGAAGGGAGGACACAACACGTGCGCTAACATGCAAAGCAGTCAGCGCACGTGTTGTGTCCTCCCTTCTCGTCCCTGTGTTATTTTGCGCTGTAAAAATTTTCCTAATGTCTTACCAACAAGGCCGAATTTCTCCCCTTATTGGCCTGGCGTGGTTCTGTGGTAGAATACCTGATTGCCACACAGACTGCTTGGGTTCCATTCCTGCTGGGATCCTAATTTTAATTCTTTACATTCGTCGGGTCAACGCGGGTTTTCTTAATGGTCTCGCATTTAAATTACCCATGTCTGATCTCTCTGTTCCTGGGGAGATATAAACTGTCAATCACCTGCGGCGCATACCCATACACCACGGCCCGTGGTATGCGGGTATATGCCACACGTGTCTGGAAGAAAGGGTTTGACGACATACGCGACGGGATTTTCATGTTATCAATGTCGTGGCCCGACAGTCTGATTCGTCAAATCCTCTTATCCTCCCATGCCGATTTTGGTTTACACCAATTTAAGGAAGGGATCATGATAGATAGATAGATAGATAGATAGATAGATAGATAGATAGATAGATAGATAGATAGATAGATAGATAGATAGATAGATAGATAGATAGATAGATAGATAGATAGATAGATAGATAGATAGAAACGCTCAAAGTGCCCACGGTTCGCTAAGAAATGCTTCGCATTGAATAATCACCAGCCTATCGTACGTCCACTACACGAGGAAGGCCTATCCCAGGGATCTCTAACCCAACCAGGCCTGTACGAGCTGATGCCATGTTGTGCATCAATTTTTTTTTAAATTTCGTCGCTTCCCATAACCTGCTGCCGTACTCTGCACAGTTTTCCATATGGTTACATGGTCATGACGTTGAACAAGGCGGCAGTCGGCGTTTTCAAGACGAAACTCTACTATTCGGACGAATTTGTAACCAGGAAATGAAAAGCTAAAGCACAACCAATGCAAGCTGTACGCTGATAGTGGCAAGCACTGTCGTCGGCCGTCGGTAATCTGGTTAGCGTTGAAGCGCGTCGGCATTTTATAACTGCTGCATCGAACATCCCAGAGTTATTGTTGGTGGCCGGGTTAGTTCGAGAACAAACTCGACTGTTCGCGTTACACGCGGTTTGCGCAAGGCGGTGGCTATTCCTGGAATGGACATGTTACATAAAATAAAGATAGAAATAGAAGTGCATGTGGCAATATCTTAGCATCTATTCCGATGCTTTAAGTGACCATCGGTAATCTTTCATCTCATGACGTTCCCTGCCCAGGTTCAATTTTTCATTTCAACATCTACTAGGACGCCGGCTACACGCGTTTATTTTCTGATCCACTCTGCTGACTTGATATCTCTTAGAGCTACGCCTATCAGTTTTCTTTTCATCGCACGCTGAATGGTCCATAGCTTCTTCTCTAGTTTCATTGTTATGCTCCACACCATATATAAGTACTGGCAAAATGCTGTATTTGCACTTTTTCCACTTCAATGACAGTGGTAAGTTACCGTGCATGAGATGGGAATGTCTACAGTAGGCGCACCATGCCATCCTTATTCTTCGGTGAATTTCATTTACATGAGTATGCTGGCCTAATAATATTTGGCCTAGATCGACATAATATTTTACTTATTTAAGAAACCGGTTTTCTATCACTAACTCTCGGTTTATTGCCTGCCCACCTAGTGTTATCTTTGTCGTCTGCATGTTCAGCCCTTCTTTGACGCTTTATGAATTGATTCTTCAATCTTTTTTTTGCAATTCTACGCCGTATCTTAAAGAGTACGACGTCGTCTGCGAACCATAAACTGCTAAGATATTCCCCGGTAATCTTTATTGCGATTTCTCCCCAATCATAGCGGTTAAATTCGAGAGATCGTATGTCCTTCATGTACCCGTTTCTCGATCAGGGTTTTCCTGCTTTTCTTTAAGAACAGCAAAGTAGATGTGCAATCTCTGTATACATTGGCTATGTTATTAACTTATCTTTCAAGTACCCCTAATCGACCCTACGCGTCTAGAACCGGGCGTATATCCACCAACTGAAATGCCTTTTTGTAGTCTTTGAATGCCATATAGAGTGTTTTTCTTTTCCTTTTGCATTCGACAGACTTGCGATACATCTAGGATGCAGATTAGCGATACGATGTACGAGGCAAAAATACACCGTAATGAAAAACTCGGCGGCTGAAATTTCGGTGTCGTACATGTACTCAGAGTAGCTGTGTTTTGCTTGACATTTATGCGAATTTCAATGAGGGTGACGTTGTCAAGCTAGGAATTCAATTGTATTTACCGCTTGTCGCATTGCATATTCTCTCAAACAAAGAAATTTTCATTGCATAATTCCAAACAATCGTGATTACAATATTTCATGAGTGTCCGGCTGTGATAAAACAGCTCAAAAGTTTGCAATAACGGGACCAAACATTGTCCCGCTGATTACCTCGCAAGTCCTTGAGCCAACTCTTGCGACACTATTTGAATACGTACATGCACTTTTCAGCCATTTTAACGACGAAAGCCGCAACGTCGCGCACCGTCATTTTGAATCGGCATTTTTCATTGTTGGCTAATGTCTAGCTCAGACAAAGCTTTTTATTCGAAAGACGAGTAATCTCTTTTGGCAAGACTCACAATTGAGCCTCAGGAACTTCTCGGGGTCGAAATCAAGAACTTGAAGAAGCACCTGCAAATTAATATTTGCAGGCGCCTGGAAATTAATAAGAACTACAGAAACCATATTTCTCGCGACCCATTTCTTCGTGACGCCAGAAGGCTAAACTACGCCTTTTTTGGAAGCACTTGCATGCTGTGAGCCGATATACTTGACAGTGATTTGCCCGACGTGCTGACACCAGAAAACAAATCCAGTGATACCGTAGAGTGCCCTTGTCCAAGCTAACCTCCCAAACCCTCCTCAGGGGACATCGCGGCTCATCAGACTCCCCGAGAAATTTTTATTTGCCCTCGTAATCTTGAGTTGGCAAGGCATGGTCTAGATAGAACATATTCAATACCAACGCCATCTTTGCCCATCAAATCGTAGCAAATAATTTACTTGATTCATTTGCTTAATTAGTTAAAATTTAGATGATGAACTCTCAATTACCCAAGCTTTGTGATGGTATCAGATAAAGTGTTACAAATGAGAAAAAAAAATAGAAAAGGATGAAGCAGCGGGTATTATTACACATCATTAGAAAAAAAAATTATAAATGGTCACGCTGACCCCAAAAATTGCTTCAGAATTTTGAAGTCATCCGACAAACTATTATAGCAAAGAAATCCCGACGCGTAATGTACACTGATGGATATAATATTGCCAGCTGCGTAATAAAAAATTCAACGTGGTAATTCTTTTTTGCTTCAGCGTTATTCCAGAACACTAAGCGTTTTCCTGATGGATGCAGCTATATTATGTTTCGTTAAATAATCTATTGAAGTTTTTGTTTTGTTAAGTTTATTCCGTTATCGCTTTTTTACGTGACGTATTTTACCAGTAAGGCACTTAGTCCCTCACCCTCAGATTATGTAAGAATCATAGAATTGCAAGAAAACAGCCTTGCAGTTTCATGGCTTTTTATCACATGGTACGTGATGCTTTATGTGGAATTTTGCCGACAGATGGTAGAATAGTATAAGGCAGACTTTTGTTTTGCTTTAGGCTGATTTCACCAACTTTATTCGGGCGCGACATACGTGCTGTTTTCACTCTGATTCCTTAACTAGGAAGGGGCGTACAGTGTGGTTGTGAACACCCGTCCCCGCATAAGTTTTGCGTGTGTTTATTCGTTTGTTTTCTTGTTTTTTAAGAAAGTAGTATGATACACTATGCAGAACACTGTCGAACAAGTTGCTTTGCTTCCGCGCTGGCCAAAAAGGCTTTGACATCAAGAAATTCCTGAATGTATCACTGTGTAAAAAAAGCGACTCTGCTCCTCGCCTGAAGAACGTGCTGCGTCTCGACACCGTTCCTAAGTGACTCCAATGAGTATCTTGAGATATACGTATTCCCGCCTGTGCTCAACAGAAAACGTCAAAAACAGCCGGCTATATTTTATCCCTTCGGAAATTCTTGTAGCCTCACACTGAAAAATAGTCACGACGCTTATCTCCTGGAATCTACATTGTAATATCAAACGGGATCTCCGACTCCGCAAAAGTTCACGAACAATGGTGTTTCATTTTAAGCAACCAGACGGGCTGGACAGCTGGGGCAGCAAAGTAACGAATAAAAAAACGCCAGGCCTGCGCGGAAACCGCAGCACAGTCACAGCGAAAGCTGGAAGAGCGGCGTTTCTAGAGCCCGTTAAGCTCTCTTGGGGCTACAATACAAGTACACTAGAAAGGTACCCACTACGCCATAAATCACAATTTTTGTGAAGTTGGGAAGCACCTACTAAGCCATTATTCGTTATTCTGTGGAGAAGCGAGACACCAGCTACACGTCTGTAATGCATTATGTGCATTTTGTTGACGCGACGACTGATGACGATGAAGAATTAAGGCTCAGCCCTTTGTAATGGGTTGGAATCTTTAAACGGCCCACCAGTTACGTAATTTGCATTGGGTGACGCCCGGTCACTATTTCCCTCTCCCGTCATGCTGTATAACATACGTTGACGTGGGACAGAGACGGGGGGGGGGGGGCGAAGAACTTTACTGAGACCCCGAGGAAATGGATCATGCGCTTATGGGCTTCCTTGGCAACCAATACAAATGCACTTGCGAGAAACCCACTACGCTATAAATCAGTGTAATTTTACTGAGACCCCGAGGAAGTGGATCATGCGCTTATGGGCTTCCTTGGCAACCAATACAAGCGCACGTCTGAGGAACCCACTACGCTATAAATCATTGTAATTTTTGAGAAGTAGGGCAGCAGGCACTGTGCCATTTTTCGTCATTCTACGGAGAGCGTTGGTACCTGCTAAACGCATGTAAGGCATTATGCGCACTTTGTTGATGCTGTGCCTGATGACGATGAAGAATTATGGCAGAGTCCTTTGTAAGGGCTTGGAAGCATTCAACAACCTACTCGTTGCGGAATTCGCATTGTGTGACGCCTGGTTACAGAATTCGCGTTGTGCGACGCTTGGTGCTTATTTTACTCTTCTACCACGCTATATTGCATATGCTAATGTGGTTCCTTCCCGACATGAAGCCTGTATAGGACCATTTTGCAAAGCAGTTTCAACCACCGGCATGGCTCAGAGGTTGAATACTGGGCTCACACGCAGAGGGCCCAGGTTCGAACCTCGTTCCATCCTGGAATTTTTTTCTTATTTCGTTTTTTTCTTATTTCGAGCGATACTGGTTACGGACACCGGCGGCGGCGGCGGCTGCGGCGGCGGCAGCGGCGGCGGCAGCGGCGGCGGCGGCGGCGGACAACTACGGCGCTAAAAACGGCCGGTGAAATGATCTCATAACAGCTTTCGCTGTAATACTCACCCGTCGTGAAAGACGGCTGGTTATACAGCTCAGCTCCCTCACTAGCTGCCAGTCAGGTTTGCCTGGGACACGCAAGAGTAAAACACAAGAAGAAATACATTATTCAAATAGCACTGCTATGTGACATGATATTGCACCATTTTTTTTCAGTGCCATATCAACGATCTACTCGAGCGACAAACCCAGTGCATGAGTAACTGTTAATTTGTGAAGCAAATCTCCCAATTTTAAATGTTGCAGGCCTGAAGCAGAATAATAATATGTCATTGCGGCACGAAAAAAAGGAAGCTGACAGTTAAAAGGAAATTGTTTCTCGTGTATGTGGCAAGGTTAGAGACACCCGTGATCATTAAACAATGAGCGCTGGTGTCTCTCGCTAGTTTTCGTCCTTTCTTCGGGGTTGCGACTTCCGCGTCCTTGTTGACATACCGACTAGCATTGAAACTATGATCAGTATTAAGAGTGGCTAATCACTTAATATACTACATTCAAGCACGCTCAAGCAAAGCAGTGAATAATTCTTATGTGAATGCCCCCTCGCTGATGGGACACATTATTGTAAGGTGAATTGATTGAAGGAAATCCTAGTCTCACATTTAATGAGCTGAGAACTGGCAACACAACACTATACCGAAGGCGACCTTACTAAATATAACGCTGACATGCCCTTAGCTAGATTCCTGCAAGGAAAGCGCTGACTTCGTATAAAAATTCGCTGCTTCTCAGCGACATATATCAATGCAAGGTTGTTTGTTGGTGTAATAAAGAAACGTGATTCAACTACGCATTAGCTAGGAGCTTTCTTAAAGCAAAATTACTGATATCGACGGAACTCTTTTTTACTTTCGTTCCACGCTCTCAAAAGTGGCATAAGAGGGTGTGGTGGCACACATGAGAGGTATATTTGTTGTGCATTTTACTGACTTCCATAAGATGCGCGCCTATTATAGGCAGGATCTGGTCACACCTTGTGCACATGTGTAATCATGGAGCTAGAATGCCTTCCAGCTGCGCATCAAGCAAAATGGTAACGTTCATGCGCACCACGCGTCTAGTGCTTCTGCGGTGAGACGGCTTCTGTGACAATTGAAAACAATAGCTTAGGTGGTGTGCGCTTGTAAGGTCCAGAAAGGACGAACCCGACATATTCATACACGGACGTGTGGCTTACGTTTTGTGCTTTGTATGCGTATGCTTTACGACCTCTCTCTTTGACTTCAAAGTACGCCGCACCTAAGCACAACATTCCGAAGAAGGAGCTCTTAAAAACTCTCAAAACAAATAGTATTGCGTGTTTGCGTACATGTAACTGCAGCATGAATAGGGGCTGTGCATTACCTGCGCATTACATATGCGCATTACCTAGACAATGTGTCAGCTTGTTATTAGGTTGTGATGCCTGATAAGATTTCAGCACAAGAGGATTAGGAACAAAATAGTTTGTAGTTTGAAATCGGTCCATGTTCTGCGCAAGACCCATTATTCTACAGCTGCGCTGAAGAGGTATAGATGCATAACCACGTAACCTACCGCAGAGTTCCAGATGATGGGCCGAAGCCGCAGTCACGAAGATGACCACGAGAAAACAGATGGCGAATACAGACTTCATATTGAGTGATGAACAAGGGAACTCTTACTGACACGACGCTTGTTTTCCCAATGTCTTATATACCTTTACCTGTGGTGCTGTCTGCGCATCAAGAAAAAGACAACAATGTAGGATGTAGAACAAAAGAAATAATTCAGCTCTTTAGAAAAAAAACAATGCCTACATAACTACACAAGATACCTTTTTTTACCTTCTTGTGCGTAGACAAACGAGACCGCGCTCAGCCTCTGCAATTCGCTCCGTTGTTTGGCCTCTCAGACGCACTGCTAAAAGCAGGACATTGATTTGGACAATTTTTTCAGTAAAAAAGCGGACAGGAACGCAGCGCTGTACGATTTGAACAAGAGAAGCGCGGTACAATAAACGAGCACTGAAAAATATGCTGAATTTTTTTCCGTCAGCGTATTCTTGGGCGGCTTCCTGCCCAGTTAATACTGTTACAGCCTCGCCTAAGTGGGTACGATCGGGTTAACCTTGACGGTACGTCATTCAGTAAATATGCTATGAGCAGCAAAATGAATGTATTTCCCTTGTTAAAATAACGTTAAAGCCATCCTTATATCTCCTGCTTTGCAGAAATATTGTATTGTTGAAAGAACAGGGCAGAGTTTTATTTGTGAATTTACAACGTGCAAGACGCAACGCAATTTCGTAATGCGCCGGTTGTATACCCGAAACACTTTTAGGGTTTCGAATATCCCTCACATCATTAATATCGTCGAAACTCTGCTGTATCTCACACGTCTGTTTCTGCTGATTTGGAATGCGCGTACTAATTGTCTGTGAAAATTCACAAATCTGCGAGAGGTGCTTCCGAAATATTACGCCGTGCAAACAATGGAGCTCATGAATTAGGGATCTTGTTTTTATTCCATAATTTCAATCAGGCGTACCTAAATATGCCTGGCTATAGGTGAATACATCAGCCAAACTTTATCCATCCCTTCGCATTACACATTATTTTCGACAGTACGACGCAATTTTCCCATTTTTTTGCTAAAGTGAAAGACACGAAGAACGCAGTACAGTGCAGCGCTGAAACGCAATGTATGACCTCCACTAACCTACAGCCGCAGATGTGCTCATAGGTACGGCATAACTCATACTGTCCTTATCTGTCAAATCTGTCATTACACTGTCGTGATTGTAAGTGCAGCCCGGTTTTCCGCGGAACAAAAGTTCTGGCATGGCACAAGGGACGTACTATACGTGAGATCGTCGAAGGCTATTTTATCTTCAAAGCTGGAGATAGTTGTGTTGCCAGGCCATCTGTGGCACTGCACGAGGCGGCGATTGCGTATCTTGATGTGCACATGTAGTTCCTCTCTGCAGTTTAATCTTGCACACGTGGTTTTATTGCTCCTCATATTCAGTGTTTTTTCAATAAAATTTCAGTTGTTAGTACGCGCTTGTGTCATCCGTTTCTTCCTCCGTCTACGTTTTTCGCGTAGTTTTCCACATAATAACTCATTCAGTCTGCGATAGCGGTTATTCCGAAATGACAGTCTAGATATGATGCGTACATGCGCCTAATATGAAAAAAAAAATACATCACGAGATATCTTTCTTTTTGTTTAAACGACAGCTCCAGAGAGCTTTACTTTGTGCATCACAAGTCATGGCTTCTTGGCGTTCTTAGTGTTCTTTATATTGCATATGCCGCCGTTGGCATAGAGGAGACAGCGAACAGAAGTGTATTCCGCACAGACAAATATTGCATCTTGCATTTTGTTGCTGGCAAAGAATGAAGACCCTGAATATAGGAAGGAAATAAGCAGGATCGTTGGAATAAGGCACTCTAATGTTTCTTTTTCGAACAGAAAAGATTCTGCAAATAAAAAAGGAAGCACTGGTGCTATGCAGGATAGCCCGAGTTTGGCTCAACTCGGAATCCCCCCGAGCTCTCGCGACACCCCCTTTCGAACGTACTAGTATTACGGAAAAGTCAAATCCAGGGCTCAGCGCGCGCCGCGTTCCACGATGGAACGCGGCGTCGCGTGAAGGGCAGTCGAAAAAATTGACAGCGTATCTGCGTGCTTCGCTGCAAATGTCGTCTAAAGACGATAGAAGAGGCGCTGCGTGAGATATGAACGCCATCTGGCAATACGTCGGGAAACGTGAATGCTGTTTTGCGGGCTGGTAGTCCCGGCGAAGCAGCAGGCAAGACCGGCGGTGACCAACGCGACCAGCGGAGACGCCAGCCAGCACGAACACGCGGTTTGGCACGAAGCGCCGAAGCAGAAGAAACGTCCGCACTCAACGAGTACTCTCCACACACTCTTTTATATTCACGTCGCCTGGGTAAAGCAGGAATGCCAGAGCGGCGCCGCATGGCACTCGTACAGTGCAATACTGAACTGAAACCGAAACACAACAATGAGCTCGCGCAGAGGGCACGGAGGAAGCCAAGTTTCGGCGCAGTCGCATTTTCAGCGCAGCTTAAGAAACTAGGGTCTCTAGAATTACGTATCTATGTATTTTCTATTAAAGGAACACACCACCTAATACTTACCTAGTGATGTTGCGCCTCAGATATGCGTAATGTTTGCTTTCTGATCAACCATGTACACAAGTATGAACCTAGTGAGTCGTTCACGATGGCTGGCCCTTGTGCAAGTGGTTCAACTTTGGCCGAGTGGCTGAATCGAGGGACGTGCCGACAAACAGAAAGACAGACAGAAAGACAGACCAAAATTTCTGCGTTTAAGTTCCCAAGAAAGACTATCGTCTTTAAAACTCAGCAACGTTTTCATACCAGCCGCCTCTTCTTTCATTCGTCTGTTGTTCCACTCAGTGAAGAAGTGAACGCATGCAATTGTAAGAAATTTGTACTAATTGCATTGTTTAGAGGCACGGGCTCTTAAATTTCATGTTTAAGGGTTTAATGTCTGCACTGAAGGTTATTTGGAATAATTAGTTCCGGGGTCTCCGAGATTAGCTTATCGTCGAGGACACATGTATCATCATCATGATGAGCCTTTACATTCTAGCGCGTTGCACGGACATGCTATGTCCAACCTAATTAAGCCAAGTAATGCAAAGAGCGAGCTCATCAAGCCACTTGGTTTCGCTTGGTTCGCGAAGCCTGAAAAGCACAGAGTAGTGTGTGTAGCACTCGAGCCCTAGCAGAACGGCTAGTATTATTGAACTTGCTTAAAATGAATACTTCACTATTTTCAACAGTAGTCGCGCTAAAGTAAAGGAAGGGTCAAATGAGTAGCTTAAAATAGTTGTGGAGTCGCTTGACGCTTCGGTGTGGGTCACTTGACACCCGTAGGAGTGTTACCGGCAAGAGTCGTCTGACTCCCTATAAGTGGTAACGTGATCCTTCGGATAAGATTCCATCCACTCTTCCTTGTGGGTCAAGGAACTCTCCTAGAGCGCGCCGACATTGACCCTCCAAGAGAGTCACCGTGACTCTTTAAAGAAAGTCCTATAAGTGGCAAGTCAAAACTCTCCGAAAAGAGTCGCGTATACGCTTTCTTTCCTAAGAGTGCAGAGCACCGTGTAAAGCACCTTGTAAAATTGAAACAACAAGTTTAATAGACAAATATCAATCATAGTTGTGACAAGACACTATAAAACACCTGCAAGCACCAACCCTTTATACTAATCGGCGTCTTCAACGTGCAGATTGTGGACCTTAGCACCCAGCTTGGTCGTCGACTCTCTCTGTCCGCTGTCAAGGTATATAAAAAACCGTTGCTATGGCCGAAACATTTATGTGTGTATGTGAATAAAAAAGGTTTACAATAGAAGAACGTCAATCATAATTGTGACAGAACATAATAACACACCTACAAGCACAAACCCTTTATACTAATCGGCGACTTCAACGTAGACGTTATGGACCTTAGGACCTAGATTTGCTGTCGACTCTTTACGTCACTGTGTCACTCAATGGGGCAACGCTCGGGTAGCGTATGGCTACTCACCCATAAGATACCCAGACCTCTGCCTACTCGCCATGATTCGCTTCGCGGAGATGCGTGGATTTTTACCCTGCATGATATTCTTCTTGTTAATCATAAGTTAGCCCTTGACCTGTATGCTTATGTATCTCCTCTCTCTACAAGGCATACACGCGATCATCACACCCATTTTTTAACCCCATATTTTTCTAAAACCAACGCGTTTCAATTTTTCCTTTCTTACGCGTACTGTGCCAGTGTAGAACTGCCTAACTGATCTTAGCCAATTTTCTGTTGCTTAGAGCTAAAACATGCACTGTTAATATGTGTTATGCATCCATTTAATGTAATATTTTGGCCACGTTATCTTTTATACGTTCCGTTAGTATGTGTTTCGATTCCATTTCTCGTGATATATTCTTATGTTATCACATGTGTTTTTGTTTATATCCTGCCTCTTGTACCTGTCCTGCTTGGACCATTTCTTGGTCTGCATTATTCGATAAATAAATAAATAAATAAATAAATAAATATTCTTGCAGATTTTCTCTCGGTTGCAGATACCCAAGCTTGCACCTGTCCACGTGGAAGTGGCCTGAACCGCCCTGCCGGCCTAAAATACCCAATCCGCCCCCCAGCGGCGTAACCAGGGGGGGGGGGGGGAGCACCGGGCCCGTGCCCCTCCCCCGAAATTTTTTTCTGCTATGGCACACAGAGCTCAAACTTACATTCTACCACATCGGCCTGCCCGGCCCCCTTCAGATCAAGGTGGTGCCCCCCCCCCAAAAAAAATGTCTCCCTACGCCCCTGCCTCCCTCCTGTCAGGGGGAGCCTTCTTACCGGCACAGCCCTGAATGACCAGCGAAGAGTTGTGGCATCACCAGCCGGATAACAGCAGCAAATGGGGTCCTGGACTGAGCGCTCTAGCCTCTGGGACTTCACAAATAAAAAATTAAAAGGAAACTCGTATGGTAGTACTGCTACTACTACTACTGGTGCTGCTGCTGCCTCGCCTTCCTTTCCTACAAAACATACAGAATGGACCTTGCGCGCATGGACCTCACCGAGTGGCGAAAACGACTACAAACGTTTTGCGAATTTCGCTAGATGCACGTGCGCACTTGTTGACAACGTGCCTGAAATCACTGCTTGTTTAGGTGCTCCTCAGCTAGGACGCGCGACGGGTGTTTGAGATGTGGTCGCTTCATGAATGCGACATCAGAACCTCTCCTTATTTTTGCTTTCTCCATGTCTGTCCAGATATGAGTACTGCTAGTCTTTGCTTGCGCCTGGAAGCACTAGCGCCCCGATCACAGCCCATAATGCCCCTGGAAATTACTGTAAACCACATTCACATTCCTTCTAAAGCGTTGCATTTCGCGTGTTATAAGGCTCCTATCTCGTACCTTCTCTTTCCTTTCGCACCGCTCTTGTTAGGTGTGGAAAGGGTTCATAAGCTGTGGGAGGAAACCACTGCTACGCTAAAGAAGGTGTGGTACATTGTCGATACAATGCTTTCAGTCATATGCTATTTTCGAATATTGTAACGGAAACAGTAAAACGATCTGATTTACAGTAGCTGAGCCTTTATAACAATGGGCTGTTTGCAATGGCAAATGATCCCACATTTTCTAAAGATCGCTGCGCACTGAAAAGTAAATTACAGTACGTAATAGCCATTGAAGTGCTTCTTCACTGGTCATTCACCCGTAAATTATAGCTTAGTAAATCCACAATTGCTCAATGAATGCGTCTACTTTTATAAAAGCCTGATTAGCGATTGAAGATTCTGGCTGACGAAACTTTCTTCATTGCCTTGCATTCAGAAACATTCAAAGCATGTTTTCATTTGGGCAGCCGCCTTTATTGGGCCGGCTATCCTTATCATGACTTCGTGTCGACAGCCGAAATTTATGTTCTGTCAGATACGCTTCGTAATAATTTCCACTATGACACAGAAGCTCGCAGCCAGGGCAAAAACAAAGAGAAATAAATACATTTCATAATGCATTACTTTACTAATGTCTGGCATGTTTAAATGCAACAGAGTGTCACGCAAATCCTTTAGTTCAGCATACACGTTTGGGCTTGTTCAAATGTGCTTGAAGGTAACATTACCAAGTTGAGTTGAAGGAGCTCGATGTAATAGAAATTACAACACCATAGAAGCTTCAGCAACTTGGCCTACGTTAGAACAAAAACACGGCATAGCGGTTTATCTGTTCTCCTTGAAATGCATTCCTATCATTCTTAGACACCATTTGTAAGCAGAAAATTTTAATAAAGGCGGGAGGGCTATTTGTGAAATGAAGTAACCGTGTAAGTTCATTGCGCGGGTAAGACCGTCTATGCCAGGGGTTTCAAAAATGCGGCCCGCGAACGTTTAGCTAACAGTCCGTCCCGCACATGACTGCCTTCATGAATTTTTTCTTTTTATTTTCGGAATAAGTATGTTCACGAACTACACAGACATGAACAGGCATCAAGAATTTTTCTTTAGGAGGCAACCCAAGCTGTCACCATGTGCTGAAACATAGCCGTGGAAAAATTTCACGCCAGGCCTGCGCGGAAAGCGCAGCACAGTCACAGCGAAAGCTGGAAGAGCGGCATTTCTAGAGTCCGTTATAAACTCTCCTCTGGCTACTAATACAGGTACATTAGCAACGTACCCACTACGCCACAAAGCGTAATTTTTGGGAAGTTGGGAAGCACCCAGCACGACATTATTCGTTGTTCTGCGGAGAAGCGAGGTACCATATGCAAGCGATTATGTGCAGTTTGTTGATGCGGCGGTTGATGACGATGAATAATTATGGTTGCGCCCTTTGTAATGGGTTGGAAGCTTTAAACGACCCACTAGTTACGTAATGCATATTGTGTGACGCCCGGTCGTTATTTAACTGTCCCACCACGCTTTATAACATACGTTAACCGGAGAAACGTAGAGCGAGAGAGAGAGAGAATTGACTTTATTGAGACCCTGAGGAAATGGATCATGGGAGCCTTATGGGCTTCCATGGCAACCAACAGAAGTGCACATGCGAGGAACCCACTACGCTATAAATCATTGTAATTTTTGAGAAGTAGGGCAGTAGGCACTGTGCCATTTTTCGTCATTCTACAGACAGCCGTGGTACCTGCTAAACGCATGTAAGGCATTATGCGCACTTTGTTGATGCTGTGCGTGAGAGCTCTTTGTAATGGGTTGGAAGCATTCAACAACCTACTCGTTCGCAATTCGCATTGTGTGACGCCTGGTTACAGAATTCGCGTTGTGCGACGCTTGGTGCTTATTCTACTCTTTTACCACGCTATATTGCATATGCTAATGTGGTTCGTTCCCGACATGAAGCCTGTATAGGACCTTTTTGCAAAGCAGTTTCAAGCACCGGCATGGCGCAGAGGTTGAATACTGGGCTCCCACGCAGAGGGCCCTGGTTCGAACCTCGTTCCACCCTGGCATTTTTTTCTTATTTAGTTTTTTTTTTCTTATTTCGAGCGATACTGGTTACGGACACCGGCGGCGGCGGCGGCGGCGGACAATTACGGCACCAAAAACGGCCGGTGAAATGATCTCATAACAGCTTTCGCTGTAAAATTTCAGAATCGGCTTCCAGATTTCAGTCATTCTGCAGATCGGTGTCGATGCATTTCGAATCCTGACTCCAAATGCCTTTTAGAAATGACCCATACATGATATATGGGAAAGTGTTCCTATAAAATGGCAACGTTAGCTGACATCATGCTCTCACGTCGCCATCTATGCAACAACGGTTTCACCAATCTGAGCGCAGTTTTTCAACACATAACCCATGCTACTATCGCCGACGTTTTGGTGCCGCGGCTCGTCGATGTGTCACCCTGTTCGTGGCATATGGGAAACGCTCAGGCCGATTGTCAATAACAGTGGCGGGCGATCAGGGCCAATCATCAAGCCGCCTCTTCTACATAACCGACGGAACCACAGGGCTGCGTTTGCTGGTGGACACTGGAGCAGACGTCAGCATAATTCCTGCTTCCAAAACTGACTGGCGTCTCCGCGCACAGTCAGCTCCTCTACAACTCTTCTACAAAGTCAACTCATCTCCTTCATTTCAGTGCTTTATAGACGAAGTCACCAGAGACTTGCCGTTTTGCTTCGTCTATGCCAGGGCTGTGCAGTATCGGGATACAAGGGTATCGCGATGGTATCTCAGAGATACTATTGAGTATCTGTGTTTCTGTATTGAGATACATTTGAAAAATGTATCTGTATTTCAGTAGTAAAATAATTGTACGATGTATCGATTATAACGCGATACTTCGTTGGCCGCGGATATCCCGTTACTTTTTCGCGCGGAAACACAAGTTTCTTCGTATCTCGTTACTTTTTGTCGGAAATGATCACACGTGTTTGCAAAATGGAATCGGACACTATTTTGTGATAAGCAAGGGAAATGCGCGCCACCCGCTCGGCGACACAGAGAGGGTGGCCAAGGCTTCCCCACATGCACAGAATGACCCCTGTGGTAAAGCGCCCGGCGCCGCTAATGGCACAAACGCGGAACCAATGTTGTCAGTCTTGCCGACAAAGTCGCTATCGCTCAAGGCTGGTGCAGCACCCGTAACTTTTTTCGGCGGTCAGGCTTTTCGCGAGTTCACGAGTGTTGAACCCAAACCAACGTTGTCTAGTAGATAGACTGACAAGCTGGTGTTGCCTGAATGCAATGAACAGAACAACCTTTTCAGCTAAAGAGACCTTCAGTGTTAAGTAAATCTATGCTTTCTCTCAATATACCGATGTTCGTTAGTGATTCGGGCGATATGGTTTACTGGCAAGTTTCAGTACGCTGCTACACTATTCACAATATTATGCTGCATCTAATAAATGTATTTTTCGAAGTAACAGCATCCCCGAAATAAAATGTATTCCAGTAACTGTATTTGTATTCCTGTATCTGTATTCCGGAATATTTTTTCGTCTTTCCCAAATGTATCTCCGAAATATCCCGTTACGTCAAAAAGAAATGTATCTCAGTATCTGTATTTTAGACTTCCAGCGCACGCATTTCGATATCTGTATTCCGGAATACTTTTCCGAGTATCTCTGCCCAGCCCTGGTCTATACAGGCTACCTTCTCATCGCCAGCAAGGACGTTGAAACACACAATGCATATCTACGTCAACTTTTCAATCAACTCCATGAGTACGATCTGGTCATTATTATTGAAAAAATATCAGTCTGGGGTCTCTGAGGTCGCATTCCTCGGACATCACATCGTCAAAGATGGCCTCACTCCTCCACCTGCTATCAGGCTATCATCGACTACCGGCCAACAAAGTCCGCAAGTAGTCGGCGACGTTTTCTCGGACCCGTAAATTTGTATCGCTGTTTCATCCCTACATGCTCTACACTGTCTACTTCGGCAGTAATGCTCTATACTGTCTAAGCATTGCTATCTACTTCAAAAGCTGATTCGGCCGCACTTTCCTGGGTATGGACGCTGATGAAGCCTTCGCCCTCTTTAAGGCCGAACTCGCCCAAGTCATCCTCCTGCACCACTCTTCACCGACTGCTCCCACTAGCCTCATGGTGGGCGCTTCTTCAGAAGGAGTTGGAGCCGCCCTTCATGAATGGATTAATGGTGCATGGGCTCCCATCTCTTGCTTTGCCCGAAAGTTACGCGACACTGAGTGCTCATACAGCAATATCAGGTGAGAGCTCCTCGCGGCTTACCTTGCGGTGAAGCATTTCAGGTACTTCCTTAAAGAGCGAGAACTTGCCATTCTTACCGACCACAAGTCATTTGTTTCCGAAGTACGTTTGTGCAATGCCACCCATACTCCTCGAGAACTCCGGCACCTTGCTTTCATAGCCTGATTTACCGCAGACATACGCTACATCAAAGGCAGCATTAACAACGCAGCGGACGCTCTCAATCGTATTACTATCAACGCCACAACATGCCTCATCGACCTTCCCTTGCCTTTATTTGCGGAGTCACACGCATTATATGATGTGCTTCCACGACTCCGATTATCTGCATCCCACCAACTGGAGCAAGTGAACTTTCCCGGCCACGAATTCACGCTCTGGTGCGACGTTTCATACAACTGCACTCGCATCTATGTTGCTTCAAATCTGCGTCGTGCTGTGTTTGATATTCTGCACTTAATCTGCCATCCAGGCGTACGAGCCACACACCACCTGCTCAGCCAACGTTGTCTTGCCGCGCATACGCGCTCACATTCCACTTGCACTTGCAGTTCCACAGTGTGTCAGCGTATCAAGGTTTTACCACACACCAAGCCTCCAAGGGGAAAATTCCCCCTTCCTGATTCACTTTTCGACATCATTCATTCGGACATCGTCGGACATTTGCCACCATGCCGTGGATATACGTATTTTCTTACGTGTATAGACAAGCACACATGGTGGCCTGAAGCAGCTCCAGAGCCTCACATAACGACGGAGACAGTCGCTCGTACTTTTCTGTCTACCTGAATTAGCCGTTTCGGCGTGCCATCAGCGGTAAATACTGATCGAGGCAGACAGTTCTAGTCGGCGCTTTAAACTTCTGCGACATCTCATCTGGGTTGTACACGCATCCGCATCACTGCTTACCATCCTACATCTAATGACATCGTAGACAGATGATATCGTCACCTGAAAGCAGCATTCGCCTCTCAGCCTCAAGCCGAATATTGGGTATCACGCCTCCCCATCGTGCTGTCGGCCTTCGATCAACACTCCGACCAGAACTCGCCGGCTCAGTAAATGAGATGGTGTATGGCTGCACACTCCGCTTTCCAGGTGACCTCGTCAACCCAGTACCTACGCAGGCTGTTTTGGGGGCATCTTCTTTGGTCCAGCGTCTGCGGATCTTCGTGCAAAACTTGCGCCCATCGCCAACTTCTGCTCACGCGAAAAAGCACGACGTTTTACAGCGAAAGCTGTTATGAGATCATTTCACCAGCCGTTTTTGGTGCCGTAGTTGTCCGCCGCCGCCGCCGCCCGTGTCCGTAACCAGTATCGCTCGAAATAAGAAAAAAAAAACTAAATAAGAAAAAAATGGCAGGATGGAACGAGGTTCGAACCTGGGCCCTCTGCGTGGGAGCCCAGTATTCAACCTCTGAGCCATGCCGGTGCTTGAAACTGCTTTGCAAAAAGGTCCTATACAGGTTTCATGTCAGGAACGAACCACATTAGCATATGCAATATAGCGTGGTAAAAGAGTAGAATAAGCACCAAGCGTCGCACAACGCGAATTCTGTAACCAGGCGTCACACAATGCGAATTGCGCAACGAGTAGGTTGTTGAATGCTTCCAACCCATTACAAAGAGCTCTGCCATAATTCTTCATCGTCATCACGCACAGCATCAACAAAGTGCGCATAATGCCTTACATGCGTTTAGCAGGTACCACGGCTGTCTGTAGAATGACGAAAAATGGCACAGTGCCTACTGCTCTACTTCTCAAAAATTACAATGATTTATAGCGTAGTGGGTTCCTCGCATGTGCACTTCTGTTGGTTGCCAAGGAAGCCCATAAGGCTCCCATGATCCATTTCCTCAGAGTCTCAATAAAGTCAATTCTCTCTCTCTCTCTCGCTCTACGTTTCTCCGGTTAACGTATGTTATAAAGCGTGGTGGGACAGTTAAATAACGACCGGGCGTCACACAATATGCATTACGTAACCAGTGGGTCGTTTAAAGCTTCCAACCCATTACAAAGGGCGCAACCATAATTATTCATCGTCATCAACCGCCGCATCAACAAACTGCACATAATCGCTTGCATATGGTACCTCGCTTCTCCGCAGAACAACGAATAATGTCGTGCTGTGTGCTTCCCAACTTCCCAAAAATTACGCTTTGTGGCGTAGTGGGTACGTTGCTAATATACCTGTATTAGTAGCCACAGCAGAATTTATAACGGACTCTAGAAATGCCGCACTTCCAGCTTTCGCTGTGACTGTGCTGCGCTTTCCGCGCAGGCCTGGCGTGAAATTTTTTCTGCCCTCAAACCTACAGACATTCTCATACGTGTTGAGGCGCCTCGCCGCGCTCTTCAGGCCCGCTATGACGTTCTTTTCCTAGTCATGAAACGTTCTGAACATCATTTTACAATCTTGCGCAATATGCGCAAAAAACAATCGCAATGGAAGCGATCAAGCCGGCGCCCACTATCAACAGCTCCGTTTGACCCACTTTTCAAGTGCCCATGACTTGTCCGCAGGAGGGGAGGGGGCACCTGTGGCAGACTTTTCTTCTTCTGGTGCACAAAAACTTGTCACATGAACTGGTAATGGGGAGCCAGCTCAAAAGGAAGACGAAGTAGTTCGGTGAGGGCGTAGAAGTATGAATTCCGCGGCATTCGCATTTGGATGGAGTCGAAATGCTCAAAGCCCCTATTAAAAAACAACAGATGGTCAATATTTCTGGATCCTTCATCCACGGCGTTTTTCATAATCATATCGTGTTTCGAACATGTAAAGCCATAGATATATTTGTTCGAGTTTGGACTTGCTTCGTGATTGTTTTTTTTTTAATTGCGACATAGACTTGCCCTTAAGCCATAATATTTGTTGTGTATATATGTGTTAAATGTGCGCCGTTAGGCCGGTGTTGTGTATGAAGTGAAGACGTTTTTTGTGCAATGTGTTGTCATGTATCCATTGGTCATAACTGTTTGTGTCACTGTAGCGAAGACCAGCTTGCAGGAGATGACGGGAGCGTTCCGACTGTAATCCTTGGCATGTCCATATGAGGTGGTATGCATCTGCTTGCATCACCGGAACAGAACAGTACGGGCATGTAGCACCAACTAGTAAATGCGACCAGTTCCATGTTGAGATAACAGCCACCCCTGCCTGAAGCCTCCTAAGCACGACTTCCTCCGCCCTAGTGAGGTGAAGGGGGAGAGAGCAGACAAGGCACACGGTGGGATAAGAACGCGTGTATGCTGCCGGAGAACATTTTTACGGGCACGGAGTGCATTTAGGGGTTGAGGTGGAAGGGGAATAGATGGGAGGTCTGTATTAGGAGGGCAATGTGCCTGTTGGTCAGCAGCAATATTGTGAGGGTTCGCAGCATGGCCTTGAATCCAGTAGTCCATGATGCAATTGGCTGTATAACGGTTCATCTATGTATCGCCTCGCAGATTTCCATCACCTTGTGTACTTTCTTGAGTTCCTTGACAGCCGCTGAAGAATCGGTGAATACGTCAAGTTGCTTAATTGTACACAGCTTAGTGGTGACATCCCGCACTGCGTCATGGATGGCTTGAAGTTCCTTTACAAGAGGACTGGCTTCCGTAGATAGATAATGCTTGTGACCACTGATGAAATTATGCGTGGTGCATAGGAATGATGTCCTTCCGCCATCTTGTCGGATGGCAGCAACTGCAGAGACTTGGCAGACGTTAGCGCATGGTGCTTCCATGACAGAGCGTTCATCAATAATACCTGGCTTCGTGATTGCTGAACATGTGCAACCATCCCCTTCCAGCTTACCCCTATGTGTTTTTCTTTCTGCTTCTCTCTTTGATTTTGCGAAAACTGGGCGCTACGCAATGCATTCATACACTGCTAATTTCGCCTACATCACTGACGCATCATTTAACGCAATGCCACGCAACTGTTTACCCCGAAATTTCTGTCAAGTTGTGTCGTATACTGAGCGCCTGAAAACCACTATTTGGAGAAATGCTCTGCCATCGAATTTTGTGTCAGACACTATTTTGTCAATAAAGAATGGTGACTCATCCTCACTGCGCATTCCGTCACTTCGAGCATTCTAACCGGACTCAATGTCAAACTGTGACTGCTGGAAGAGAATGTTGCTGTGTAGTACTTGGGCTGCGGTTATGACTTCGTTTAGTTTTTTTTGTTGTTGTTGTATTTTGTCGCGTGCTGTCGTCACAAACTCTTCCTGTCTTTCATTCTTTTACATCCCCTTTCCCCTTCACACGTGCAGGGTAGCAAACCGGAAACTACTTCTGGTTAAGCTCCCTGTCTTTCCTTTCTTCCTCTTCTCTCTCTCTCTCTCTCGAGCATTCTACTACTGTGTATATTCAGCGATGTTGGCGCCCCAAGCAAATATGTTAGTTCAATGTCGTGTCATGAGCTGTTATTGTACGAAGCATATATACTAGTGATTGTTCTCATATGTAAATATTTGCAATGTGTCGAGCCCAAGGGGCAGGTCAGACTTTAACAGCTGAGCTGTTAAAGCTGTTCGTAGCACCGGTTAGTGGAAACAGAAACCATCAACATCATGAACCGGATCGCGCCCGCTTCGTCCTCTTCATCTTCTGTTTTGCTCCCACAGCACATGCACCGATCTGTCCCGCCGTGGAATACAATAACTATGATGGGCGAGTGTGTTGAGTGAGTAAAAATCACGCAACATGCCGTAACAACTGTTTGCAGCACTAAAATCACGTATCATGTAACGGCTAGTCACGCTACTAAAAATCACGTAAAATAACGTAACGTCTAGTCACGTGAAATAATTCCCGTGACAATTAGTAACATGACTACATCAATGTAGTATCACTGAACAACTAGTCACGTGAGTAAAAATCATGTGACATGAGGTAACAACCAGTCAGGTGACTAAAATTACGTAAAATCACACACAAGGTAATCCCGTTACATGCTCCCGCCGTGAGCCACGTAACTAGTCACGTGCAACATCACGCATCCGTTAGTGAAGGGACATGTTCCCCCCAAAACCACCTAACATCTAGTCAAGTGACATGCTCTCACCAAAAGCCACGTAATAGCTAGTCGCATGACTGAAGTTACAAACATATAGTCATGTCACTAATATCATGCAACACCACGTAAGGATTTCTCACGTGACTAAGATCAGGCAACATCTCGTAATAAATAGTCACTTGACTAAAATCACGTGACATCACGCGAAAACTAGCTATGTGGCATGTTCCCGCCAAAAATCACGAAACAGCTAGTCATGTGACAAAAGCAGTTACATCACGTAACAACTAATCATGTGACTAAACTCACGTAACATCACGTAACACACATTCACGTGAGTTGTCATGGGGCTTGTTCTGGGCAAAACCCCAAAACAGCTCGTCACGTGACAAGTTCCAGCCAAAACCACGTAACAGGTACGTAATCTGGAGAACAGACTAAAACTGGACTATAACCACACAGTACTTTTAGCAAAAAATTTGCATTTGCATCGAAAACTTCGCGTATCTAATTACGGCGTAGATCTTGTAATACTAGTCGTACCTCCTCGCAAAAAAAGAAGCGAAGTCGAACACTAGCACCACTGTTGCTTCCATCCTTGCGCCACTGGTACGAGCTGCGCATATTTATTGCTAGAAGAAAACAGTGCGCATAATTGTAGAAGTAACCATTGGCAGGAATGCTGCAAAGTGTCTTCTGAAAGTTGCAAAATATATGAACCACAGAACACTCTGCCTGAACTTAGGGAATCGAACGTACGCATTAGTACTAAGAAACAATAATCACAACATGATGGCAAACAAGTAGAAATCAAAGGTTCAATTTCTTATACTAGTCACCATGCAGACTCTCAAACACATTCGCAGAAGTTGGCGCCCCTGCTGTCGTCGGCGCTTTATCAGAATATTGCATGCAAGACCCCCGCATTCAATTATATGTTTCTAGGCATGCGACGCCTGTTTGGCTGCATTGTCGATGGCACCTGCTGCCCGAACCATCCCGCTCTGCTCAACCGGCTGTCCTTAAGCCCCGTCAGTGTTGGGCTTTGTGCTTCTGACATTGGTGTTTGGAGGAAGCTCGGTATATGTCATATGTGACGCTGCATACACGCCACATCTATTACCCAATCGGCACCAAGCTAGGCAAATTTTGGCTGCGAACAATCTGACGTGTTATGAAAAAATATTCAGAAAGCTTTGTTTTGATTTGCAAAGCTTCCTGACAAGATAGATCCGTCACCCAACGTCCTTCCCACTGTGGCATAAGCACTGTAAATAACGAGGACCCGTGGTCGTTGATCTGGAACACGTCTTTACTTCATGAAGGCTCGCTCCCAATCCTACTTCGTTCCCTTCCCTCCTTTCTGCCTTTCGCGCCTTTCCTCGAGCCCCTGCCCCACTTCTTTATTTTCAACATCCTTCGAGGGGGACGGGACTCACGTGACATAGGTCATTTCGTTTCTGTCAACATGCAGAACCTATGTACAGGGCTTCAGAACGTGCTCCGGTTCAACACAATCGAAAAGAGCTCTGTCCATTCCATCTCGCCCGGAATGTAGCGATGTCACTTAAAGATATGCCTTCTTTTTGCACTATTCTCGCGTCTCCAACATGAATCTACGTTGAAGCCTGGTCTTGGCGGTAGTGCGCCGATGTGGCATGAAAATGATGTGCGCGTTTCCATATCCGCCGTTTCCATCCTGGCACGGCACTGGTGGTGTGCCCCACATTCAGGTTCTCCTGCCCACGCTTTACGGCAGCGTAATGGCGTTGTGTCCTCCACGAAGAGCCTGAACACCTGCGGCGATCTTTGTTTTTGCGGCGCAAACTGTGCGGCATCCCGAATTCGGAGACGGATGCCGGCATGGACGCATTTCCTTCCGATAGGCTCATCACACCAGTGGCGAGTTTCTGTGCCTGTCTCTCCTTCTGCTGCCTGGGAACTAGCCGGTTGATGTGCTTGCGCGCTCGGCTCACGCGATGACGAGCTCGCTTCGGCGACGTCCGCAGGGCACTACACTTCACCTCCGGAGGCAGAAGCAGCGCGTTCACTTCTTTTTCTAGGCAAACATCCCCTTGTTTGGTCACAACCTCGTGCAGTTCCTCGAAGTTGAGCGGAACAAATTCCTACGTCCAGGCGGTGCATCCAACGACGATGATACCAAGGAAAACACGGCAGGGCTGCTAGCTCCACTGACCAGCAGATCGAAGGAGTCATTGTTGCAGGTGGGCAAGCTGTCGGCAACTTCTTCCTTTCCACGCTTCATCGGTTGCTCACTGATCTCCTCGGCGGCTATCGCTTGATCATCTTTCGGTTCATTCTTCGGAATGCTACCACAGTCCTCCAGTGGCTGTTCCTCTCTTGTCCAATTAACAGCGTACAACGTTTGCTCAGGAGGATCTTCCACGCACACCATCGTCGCTTGGTCACTGCCAAAAGAGACCGTAATCGTTGGGTCCTGGTTCGGTGGCTCCGTGTTTCTGCCCGTCATCATCTTCAATTCGGTGTTGTTCCCTTCCACTTCGATCGAAATGCTTTCGTCTTTTTCTCGACCCGCTGATAAACTGATTTCGTGGTTCGAATCTAATCCTTCTAAAGGCATCATGTCTATTTCCATACCTTCAGAAATTCTACACCAACTAGCTCTGCTGCAGTTTCCGCTGTCACGTCTGACGTAAGCAGACGTGACAGCGGCACGTGTCACGTAGCACGTGTCACGTAGGTGAACAGACTGTTCGCGTTCACACAGGAAATACTGCCCATTAGCGATCGCATACAGGACCTTCTCATGGTATTCTGCAGAATCCTCGAGTTCCTTGTCAAGTGCCTCGTCTTCAATAACGTCGATGATCTTTTTATCCAACTGGCGGAGCTCAGCTTCCTTGCTCTTCAAAACGGCGACTTGCCTTATGACCTCGCGCGCCTCGGTGTCGGGGTTCCGCAGTAGTCCTGTCAGGAGCGTAATATTTCGTGAAACGCTGGCCCTGACTGTCCCACGCACCTTCCGAAGGCGCTCGGCCAAAGTCATCGTAGTCCGGGAATGACTGTTTCCAGGTTTCACGGCACCAAATATAAATAACGAGGACCCGTGGTCGTTGATCTGGAACACGTCTTTACTTCATGAAGGCTCGCTCCCAATCCTACTTCGTTCTCCTCCCTGCTTTCTGTCTCTCGCGCCTTTCCTCGAGCCCCTGCCCCACTTCTTTATTTTCAACAAGCACAATGGTCAGTGCGATACAATTTAGTAACAAAGAACAGAAATCTACCGCAATGCACGGTACTCTTCGTGGCCTGTTTCGAGTAGTGTACGCGAGATAAATAATGAGAAATAACGTCTAATTGTCCCTAAGGAACTTAGGCTCCAGTCCATGCCTCCTCGTAGGCCCATTCCTCCTACAGGACGTTCTTGCAGGACTGCACAGGAACTGACCACAACAGCCCTTGAAGCTCTAGAGGGAAGGGGTCTGCTCCTCTCAACTGCCGGTACGCTGGTTACGTAGCACAATAGAAATGATTGTTTTTCTGAAGGCAAAGTTGGCAAGGCCCTCCCACAAGGTGTATTTGATAGATAGGCCCACACTGTTTGTATATGAAAGAGGATCTCTCCCTGTTGTTATATTGTCCATATTGTGGTGTTAGGAATATGTGTGTTTGTGGTTTTTGTATAATTGCAGTGCTCTTTCTAGAATGCGTGTAGAAGGGCGTCTTGAGAAGTGTTCATGCTTCCACGTGAAGTTTGAAAATATATCTATCTTTGGCAGCACTGCCGCTGTGCTCTCTTCTGGAGCTGTGTGCTCGGCAAGCCAATGAAGCAGAGGTCCCAATTTTCTGCTCGGGAGAGCTATTCTGCTCTTAAACAGAGAGCATGGAATCCCTTGTATAGGTACGCTTAAAGTGAGATGAACGTGCATTGACCGGCTCCATCGAAAGTGACTGAAGTCAACGTATACCGCAGGGAACATAATTCAGATGTGGAATTCAGATGAGCAATGTTGCTCTACGCGGAATTATCCTCTAGCACCACAGGTCGTCAAAAATTGTGGAGCTCATTCAGACTCGCTCATGAAATATATTTTGCCCTTAGGGCTCACAAGGACGAAGACTCATCAAAATTTTCCTTCACCGAGCTCACTCGGACTCAGACTAACTATAATTTTTCTCAGACGGACTCACTAGAACTCACTCACCAAACTATATCTCACTCGGCCTCACCACAGATTCGTGGCTCGATCTGAGTCTGCATGAGTCTGAGTGAGTGGACTCAAGAGTGAGTTTGGCCACCTATGCCAAGCACAGACACCATTCCCACCTAATCTCCAGGAAGGGCTGATAGCCGTCACCCTCCTTAAATAAAGTGTCTTATTCATTATTTTCCAAAAAATAGGTAGGTGTATATCCCACCACGGCGCATGTGTTTTTAGAGAGTAATGAAGACTAATTGTCAAGCCCAATCTGCGTAACGATATCGGTATTTTTTGTAAATTTTGACAGCCGCAAGGCGGTTTCTCCTGCGCTTGTCTGACGTGCTTGGCACCGCTATTTATTCTTTCAAAACCGTACAATGAACTACAGCGAAACTCTAAATCTGCATTTTGCATAAATTGCTTTGTTATCGAGCAAAACTACCTTTTACGTCATACAAGATACACACAGGTGAAGAAGGAAGGATTTCGTTCTTAAAACAAAGGAAAACATTTAGTCATGCACGTGCTCATCGTCTTGCCTTTTGTTACCATAGACATTCTGTTTACATCATTCTGCTGTCTCCTGTTAGCGACACACAGTCTATCTTGAGCAATCTGTGAAACCTACTTAGGCAGAGAAAGAAGCAGTCTCTTAATGTCTGAGAAACTGGATAGGTCGGCTGCTGTATATTTTCTCGGGCTGCTGCTCAGCGTAGTAGGAAAGCGAGAAGGGAGATTTCTTCACTTCTTAAGGGCGTTCTTTTTGTAGCAATATTCCGCAGAATGCACATCTTGCCAACGTCCCTGCATCCTAGAAGAGGCCGCATAAAAAGTATCTACAGTATTGTGAAATTTATATTATAAAGAAAAAAAAAGGATTTCAGTAATCTACACTATGTACGTGAGTTTGGCCTGCTCGGCAATAGAAAGAGCGAATTGCATGAAGTGAGCATATTCGTGCGAAGCTTTTGCGGATGTCCCAGCCTGGGGATCAAGAGGACAAGAATTTATTATTAGTAGCTCATCTAATTACTCTGCAGTTGAACATTGATCATAGTAAATTGATCACTTGGCACCATGATGATAGAGAAGTCTCCAGGCGAACAAGAAGGAATGAAACACATCAATGAGGGATTACCAAATCGGTATCAGATGGTTTTGCTTTTAAAAATGGCACACTCTTTTTCTCCACCCATGCTCATATATGTGGCGTTTTTTTTTTTTTTTCTTAAAAGAGCCAAGTCCACTATAGCCTAAACTCAGGATAATGCTGTTTTTGCTACTGACAATATGTTCGGGCCTGCTCTGACAATTCTTGCCACTGTGCTCATGTCATGAAAAAGCTATTTTTCGGTTGAAATCTACATAACCCACTACCGATGGTATTTAGAAGCGAAATTGGGAGTTGGCTCTTATAGATTCCAACGTTTTATTTGTGTTTCAATTAGCTCATAAAAGAAGTCTAAATTGCGGCAAATTAAGAATATACCAATATTTTGCAGCAAATTTAACACCATCCCTGTGCTTCCATCGGTGCCTTCATTTGTTTCATTGGTGTAATGGCGATGACTAGACCTGAAGAGCAAGTGCTCTTTTCAGGCAACAGGCACATCATTGTGGACGGTCAGGACTGTTTTCTTCTTCTTGGCATCTATTGGAGGCCTTCTAATATGCTTCAGCTCTACTTCTTAGCTGGTTTTATGCCTTGCCGTTTCAAATTTCTTCTTCATTGAATATATCGGTGCCCTCTATCTTCATTTCAGTTCCCTTCTATTTCAAATATACCGTGTTCGAGCGAATGAACGACACAGTAAAAGGCAGAAAAGATTACCAAAGTCGGCCTCTTACTCTCTATATACGAGCTTGCCCTACAGCATCGTGTCCTTTAGTAAGTACCAACTCGCCCAAGAAAAAAAAAACAATTGAGGAACGAAAGCACGATAGAAGTGCAACTAGGACACGAATGAAACAGATTGGATGCGATCATGTTGGTTGTTTTGATCACGACTGTTGGCGTAGCGCTGGTTTAATGGATCAAGTTCAGGTTGATTCAAACAATTGCAGGATTTGGCTCATTTGCGATTCGAAACTGCCTTTTTAAAATTGTGTTACAATAAGGAAATGCCCTATTTTTATTGCAATTAATTTAAAAGTGAAAGATGTTTAAGCGCGCTTTACGCTCCCGTAAAACTTAGCCAGTTTCGATTTCCGGATTTGGCTCTTTTAAAAAAAACGACAAATATGAACCCGTAGGTGCTTCTAGCAGGTAAGCTAGATGAGCCAGGTTCGCTTTCACGCCACGGACGCTGCGGTTAGACGGGCATGAAATGGCAGAATACCAATGTACTTAACTTTAGATGAACATCAAAGACCCCTATTTGTCGCGGTTAATCTGAATTCCACCGCTACGGCCTGCCTCATAATGATATCACGGTTTTGGGCACATAAAACTACAGAAGTTATACTAGTACTCACAAGCGAAACAAGAACCTTGGCACTAAGAAAACATTTGGCAGATCCCACGCGTTCTGGGAATCGGTGTCATGTGAAGTAGCCGGCGAGTACTTCTATGCTCTATTTTATGGCTTTGAGCTATGCGTTACGAGGTGGATCGACGTGTTTTTGTAAGTGTAGTAGCTGCATGCACTGCGTGCACACCAGGCACGTCGGCAACACTGGTGTTTAAAAGGTACCTTATGGTGCGTTGTAATGTCAGCCCTTACATTAGGGTATATACGTCAGCATTATCGAAACTAAGTACATTTCATGGTGCAGTCTTGTGAATACTATGCTTAACTTTCGTTCATGTATTCCTCCGTGGTCGAGCAATGCTTCAATATAGTTTAAAAGAACGGAAATTTGGGCAAGTTGGGCAATTTGGCTTCAACATAGCTTGCTGAACATAGGAATACAAATGTAGTGTTTATAAACTGCTATAAAAGCGAAGCCAACACTCGAACCACAGATGTTAATCTAATATGACGCCTGTATCGTAGGAGTACATATCTAGTGTTTATTGCTTTCTTGTAAAATTAGATAGCCAGCACCACAACCCCAATCATTGCAGAACTACCGAAATTACGCCTGTATAGGCTGTTTTTCCAAACCACTTTATAGACCTGGCGTGGCTTTGCTGTAGAATACCTAACTTCCACGCAGAATGCTCGGGTTCGAATCCTGCTGCGATCCTAATATTTATTCTTTCTATTCTTCGGGTCAACGCTGCCGAGGTCAGTTTTTTCTTATCGCTCACGCATTTATATTACGAATGTCTGTTCTTGCCGTTCCTGGTTGGATATAAACTGTCAATGACCTGTGGTGCATACCCGTAGACCACGTCCCATGGTAAGCGGGTATGTGCCGCACGTGTATGGAGGAAAGGGTTTGACGACGTACGCGACATAATTTTCACGATATTCATGTCATCACACGACAGTCATATTTGTCAAATTCTCTTACCCTCCCATGCTAATTTTGGTATACACCAAGTAAAGGAGGCCATCATGAGAGCACCCAGACGTAGGCGGTGAGATAGATATATAGATAGATAGATACGCTTATAGAAAGGCTCAAAGTGTCAAAGGTTCGCTAAGAAATGCTTGGCATTTAAAAAAAGTTTCAGAATGATTGTAGCATCAACCTGGAAATGAGATACGTCTGACGTGATGACAAAGAAGCAGTGGTGTGGACTAGAGAGCAAACACAAGTAGCCTTTATGCTAGTTTTCATTACTGTAACATACAGCTGTAACGACGATGAGATACGAGGGTGAGATAAACAGTGGTGTAACAAAACACCTAGTGGTCATTTAAACACACTGAATAGGGTCAAGGCTTGCACGCCACTCAATCGTCTCATGTCAAAGCCGAAAGACTGGCTTTTTAACCGCTCTTTCGTATAACTATATATTTTAGGTCGTCATTTGTCACCGCTTCTGTCACACATAAACTTGTGCAGCCGATTACGGTAGACGCCTTGCGCAGAGCTCTGTCGACGAAATAGAGAGACTAGACGAACAGTACCTCTTCCCATCGTACTTGTGGGTTAGTCGTCCCCAGCTTTGGAACGCTGCGAACTCGGCCAAATCTGTACCCTACTCATCTAGTGTGCTTGTTCTATTCAGGTGCTATCACATTATCGCAGGCTAACCGTTGCGTTGTGTTTATGTCTTTATTTTATTTATAGCATAAAAGCCTTTGTTTCAACTTGACGTAGCTACTTTCTGCTGTAACGACTCTGGCCTTATTGTGCTCTTCCCATTTTATAACAGAGCTGTTGAGGTCGAGGTTTGCCGTGTGTCGTAGAGAGAAAATGATCGTCATGTACCGGCACGCGCTTTATCACCGCCGAAGCACGATGCACAGATGGTTAACAAGAGAAGCTAAAACGTGCGGCCCCGGTGTTTTTCTCCGGTTTAATCCCGACGGTTCGTTTAAGTATCCCTCAATTATTGGTTACGTCGGTACAGAAATCTTACTGAGTGTTTGGCGGCCGTGAGTTCCCTTTTTAATCTTTAGTGAACCGGAACAGTGAGTTGCTGGATTCGCCAAATATCTGTGGGAAATGCACCCTATCGGAATTTTTACAGCAGAGCTGTTATGGTAGAGGTTTGCCGTGTGTTGTAGATAGAAAATTAGAATCATCATGAACCGGCCTGTGTTCTTTTCGTCCTCTTCTTTATCGCCTTCCTCATCTTCCTGTTCTGGTTTACTCCCAGAACACTTGCGCCGATTTGTCAGGCATTGGATGCAATAGCTCTGATGGGAGAGAGAAGAAGTACATTGACAGAAAATGAAAGTCAGGAAGAGAGAGAAAACAGAAAATATAAGTCAGGAAGAGAGAGATAAAGAAAGATAGAGATAAATTTTTGACGAAAACATTTCTTGGCAAGGGGCTATCAATGACGCCAGCAGAACATTACCTATCCTTGTGTAGTATAGTATAGCCAAAATGAGGGGAGGGAAGTGAGGGTGTGGAGGAGGAGAGAAAGGAGGAGGGAAGAATGAGTACAGAGACAGATAGAAAGAAATAAAAGATGAAAATTGGATTGGAAGAAAGGGAAGGGAGAAAAAGATGCAAGGTGAAAGACAAAAAAGAGAGCAAGCATGGCCATGTATAGCTTAGTATAGCAAGGGGTGAGAAAGAGGTGGGTGAGAGGGTGAAACCGTAGCCAAGCGAAGACCAGCGAGGTGCTAACCAGCTCTGCTGTGAGCCAGCCTCGCGCCTTAGTGCAAGCTGCGCAAACTTCTTTATGTGTCAGTACTTACATCCATATGAATGGTATACACATTCTACGTGTTTTCCTATGCCTGCGTTGGGCATACCAGTACGATGCGCGTACCAGTACGATGCCCGCTCTTTCGTTGCAGCAAACAGCACGCTTGATGAAAGGTCGCGTGATCAAAATATGGCGTGCCGTTACTCTTGTTTCCGTTATCTGCTAGATGTCCGCCTGATTTCTTCCTTACTTTCAAGATATGTTCACGTGCCCTGATTCTGAAGCATCGGCCCGTCTGGCCAACGTACTCTCTTTTTGTATTGGTTATAGATTTGCCCTTAGGGCATAATATTTTGTGTGTATATGTGTATTAGATGTGCGCATTTAGGCCGGTGTTGGGCATGAAGTGAAGCAGTGTGCTGTGGAATATGTTTTCTTGTATCCAGCGGCCGTGACTCGCTGTGTCGCTGTAGCTAAGGCCCGCTTGCAGTAGGTGACGTGAGCGTTCCGACTGCAACTCGTTGCATGTCCATATCAGATGACATGCAGCTGCTTGCATCACTGCAACAGAGCGGTGTGAACACGTAGCACCATCTCGTAAATGCGACCAGTTCCAGGTTGAGATGACAACCGGTGTAAGGGCCACCTCTGCTCTTGAAAGGTGAAAGGGGAGGGAGCAGACACACGGTGGGATAAGAGTGCGTGTATCCTGCAGGAGAACATTTGTTTCGGGCGCGGAGTCAGTTGAGGCGTTCAGGTGGAATGGCAATGAATAGATTATGTGCATTAGGATGGCAGTGCGCCTGCTGGTCAGCAGCAACATTGTGAGGGTTCGCAGAATGGCTTTGAATCCAGTGTACACTGAGCAATTAGCTGTATTACGATTCCTGGTGTGCATCGCCCCGCAGACTTCCGTCGCCTTGTGAACTTTCTTGAGTTCCTGTGGAGCCGCTTAAGAATCAGTGAAGATGTCTACTTGCTTGATTGTAGGCTGCTCAGAGGTGACATTTCGCACTGCGTAATGGATGGCTTGAAGTTCCATTACTAGAGGACTGGCTTCTGCAGATAAATAACGCTGGTTACCACTGATGACATTGTGTGTAGTACTCAGGAATTCTGTCTTCCCGCCTTCTTGTAGGATAGCAGCATCTGTATAGACTTTGCAGGTATTAGCGTGTGATTTTTTTATGATAGTGCGTTCGTCAATAATACCTGTTGTATGGCTATGTCGTAACTTCTTTCTTTTATTAGACGCGATGGTGGGGAATTCCCAGGGAGGCATTAGATGGGGCTGTTTGTAAATGCGAGAGCCGCGTTGGAAGTGAGCATGCAACGCAGCAACAGCCAGAGCAAGTTGCTTTTGTTGTTTCACTTGTTTTTTTTGCTCTTTGGGAAATTAGCTCTGCAATCGTACTGGGCTGAACATTTTCCTGTAGAGTTGGTATCGGGGAAATGCCGGGTAACGCTGTTATTGTGCGCATTGCATCACGGTTGATTGTTTCGAACTGTGTCAGCCGTGCCGAAGTCAAACGCGGAAGTTGCGCCTGGTATAGAGTTTTTGACTGCATAACTGCGCTTACAAGCCGTCGGGCTACGTCAATACGAGCTCCAGCTGTTTTGGTGCAATGCGAATAATCAGGTGAAGCGTTTTGGAACTCTGATGACTTTGCGGAGCCATTGCGCGCAACTACCGGACCGGTGAATAACATGAACCAGTATGAGGACCTTCGAAGCCTCAGGAACTGTCACTGCACCAAGTGTAAACGTAAAAAAAATAATGCGTAATCTTTCTGCGTCCTGCCTTGTTAGCCACCACAACAAAGCTTGATTTTTGGGCAGAAATGCCCAACCCTGCGTTCTGAGCTTCTTTTTGTACTACATCAAAGGATTCTTTATGTTGTTGAGCTTGTCTTGACACATCTTTTCGCACAGAACAGAAAGTCCCATTGTTGGACCTCTAAGCCTTCCAACTGTTCAAAAAGGAGATGCTTACCAAAGATGCTTCCGTTGTCTAAAGCAGGGCCATTTGGCGAAAGATTGCAGAAGCCGGCTGAAATGTGGAAAGTGCGCGAGAAGACACGCAACATCCGTTTGCGCATCGGAACAGATCAGAAGCGACAAGGAGAAGGTGTTATCTGCATCGGTCAATCTAATCTCCAAGCAAGCAAGCTCAGTCGTTATGCTGTAGACTCTGACGGCCACCATATCAGGAACCAAAACATCTGGTCGCTACCGAGTCCTTTTCGGTGGCGGAAGTCAGCGGAGCTTCATTACGGCGAAAGCTTCCCAAAAACTTGGCTGCGAAGTAATAGAAGAGGGCAAACCAGCGCTGCCACGTGAGCACGCATCAGCTCGTGAGGAGCATGCATATTGACGATGTTTGGTCTTCTGTAGACGAAGGACGACGAAAAGGAAGTCACAATACCCAGCATCAGCATGTATTATACTTCACGTCTGGAATCCGGTGTAGATGCCAAGCTAGATATATTAAAGCAACGTGCAACAGAAGACGATCCGAAACGAAACCTCTGGGACCCCTCTGTTCGACGTAAAGCAACCTTCTTGCTTTCCCATCAACCCTTGCAGCAAAGACGCGGTTATGAAGAAATGAGTGAACAAAACTTACGACCCGGGGCTGAAGTCCCTGCTCGATGAGGCTAGTTATTATCACTTCATGGTCTATATTGTCATACGCTTTCGTTATACAAGTTGCTACTACTGTGAGTACAGCCTGGATCTGCGGTGAGACCTACAAAATGTCGTCCGACAAGATAGAAAGTCCGTCTTTAGTTCCCAAGTGAGAACGGAATGCGATTTCAGCCGGATGGTATTTATTACGTCGTTCAGGCCACGAGGAAAGACATGTGGCTAGCACCATTTCAGCGAGCTTGCAGACAGTGGCAGTCAGCGAAATTGCACATAAAGCTTGCACACTAGCGCATCTGAGTGCAAATGCACACCACATTTTGATCACGGGATCTTTATTGAGCGTGTAAAACACAAAGATAAAAAGAAACGATACAGACACCTGCCATTAAGAAATACGGCGTTAACTGGGTATGCACTTCGTGTGCATATAACACACAAAGAAATGCAGTTTTTGTTTGGTCACCCTCGCTGTTTTTGGAGTTGTTGATAACATGCTCGTATGTATAAAAGCTGGCTTCGTGCTTTTGAACAAATATAGTTGGAAGTCAATGCCTGTCTAAGTCATTTAGGCGTTTTCTCTCTGTGTTCGTTTCTTTGAGCTGCACATACTTAGTATATATCAACTCCAGTAAATCTGAAAAAACGCAATGATAATTATGTAATTTAACCTCTAATATTACTGATACTGCAATGCCATCCCACAATTTGCACATAGCAGGTAAATCGTTTAACGTCGACAACACCCCTATTGAAAATCCTGGGTAGGTTAATGCTGGAACTGTTGGTGGATATGGTGGAAACAATAGTGCACAAGGTAGAAAGAATAGTGGATGTGGTGCAAGTAATAGTGGATAAGCAGGAAGCTGTCGTGGTCATAATGGCTGATGATGGCGAGAGTGGAAGAAATGGTGCCGCATAGTGGTGGTGGCGGTGGCGAGCTTCTTTTGATGGTGAGTGGAAAATGCTGGCTCATGGTGGTGTCACAAACGAGCGCCCATAAAGCGCGCGCGCGGCCGCTTTCAAACGGCTGCGAGACAGAACGGCGCGAGCCGCTCGCCCAAAAAACACGAAGGACGAAAAAACAAGCAACAAAAGACGCCGACGCGCCGCATCCTCCTCACCTACTCGAGCCAGACGAAGACAACGCGATCAAACGTTCGGCAAAGCCTGGAAACATCTGGAAGAGAAGCATGACGCATCGCGGAGCGACGCCGCCGCGATTCGAGCCTACGAGAATGCTGTCGCCCTTTCCCTGGATTCGGCCGTGTTACACGCCGGAGAACGGTCCCGACGCTTCTAGAACCTTGGGGAGAGGAGATAAAAGCGTGTCGCGACGGTCAGAAGTCAGTGAAGGAGTGAAGAAGTCAGTGAAGGAGTGAGTCAGTCGGCCGGGATAAGGTGAAGATATGGTGAGTGTGGCTTCGTTAGCCAAAGAAGACGTGTTTATGATGGTGTGCGGTCAGTCGATCGTCGATCTGGAAGAATTGGAGGACGACGCCGTGTGAGCCGTGACAAATTACGTCGACGGAAGGGACAACGACAGACACCGCCGGAGTTGGCGTGAGTGTTTCCTTGAAGAGAAGCATTCGATTACCGTCCAAGTATTGTGGACTGGATACGCCATTTCAATGCTACCTACATCCTCAGTGATTCAAAAACTGCATTGCTAAATTATGCTAAGAGCAGAGTTCACCCTATCACATTCCACATGCTGACCCACAACCACCCTTCCTCCCGCAGCGCTGAGCTCATCTGGGTGCCCGCGCATTCGGGAAACTCTGGCAATGAGGCCGCCGATTCTTTAGCCCGAGGGTCGAGAAACCGGGCACACGTGGATCTCATGGAAGGTTTCTCGAAGGAGCGTGCGTGTACCTTTGCTGAGCTCAATGCGAATGCTCGTGCTGAAAGGCAAATATACCCACCCCCCACTCTTCCCTTACTACCAGGGAACAGCATCTATGGCGCCGTCTGCAAACGCGGACTTTACCTACCCCCTCCCTCCTCTCCCACTACCGACACACCCCACCTTCCTGCCCTCTGTGCAATGCACCGAGGGCAAACCTAACCCACATTCTCCTGGCCTGTCCGTCTTCTCCTCCCGGCGGGTCGGTGCCACTCAAAACCTGGGAGGACTGGGAGACCTCGCGACGCTCCACGGACCCGGCAAGGCAGAAGATCGCCGCCCGCCGGGCTGCCAGCGTCATGGACTTATTAGAATGAACGTTTGAGTGTGGCGGGGTCGCGCGGGGACTCAGGGGGCCTGGGATGTCTTGAATTCCCTTGCAATAAAGTTTTTTCGACTCGATTCGACCATCTGAGTTATATTGTGAAGTTGTAACTGGTACCCGCCGAGTGTGCATGTGTTTGTGATATTTGTATTGCCTGAACTGAGAATATATTTCGTTTTTGTTTGTGTTATCGACTCTCGGTTCTGACTCGGTCTTTGGACCACAACCGGCGTTCGCTGGCGCATCAAAAGGACCAACTCTAAATTGTCCGCGCTTTCGTGGTGCGTTTCGGGGGGCCAATACGTCCGCCCTTGGAATGCGCCCGGCGATTGCCAACCCGATTAACGGGATCAGTGACAGGTGGCGAGGTAAAACGTTTCGTTGGATGGCTTTGTGAACAAGCTGGATGAAGGTGGCATGGTGGAAGCATGGTGGGTGATGGTGGCATGATCGAGGTGCACGTGGCATTATGTGAAATGACAGTCATTTCTAATGTTTGCCTGTTGAATGTGCAGAAAAATATGTTTACAGTTCATAGAAGCCAACGCCTATCGTAACGCTTTCTAGCACGTCTTTTTTTATTCATGTGACGTCAATATACGCCTCAAGATTTGGGAACACAGCAGCCGTGAATTTAGATTTTGCGAACGTGTTTATCAGGTTTATATCCGCGATGTGTTGCCGTATTGTGGTGTTTACAAGTTTAGAGGTATCAGTGAGAACATCGACAGTAACTGTGTTACATCTGCGCGCAAATGTCGAGAAGTCGAAAGCAATGTCGAAAGTGGAAATGTCGAAAGACCAGAAAACAGCCGCCGCTTGATACCGCCACGCTAGAAACGCAACTCTGGCAATTCTTGTACATTCACTTACCTCAGCGGCACTTTAAGGAAGGAATACAAAAGGTAGAAAGGCAGGGAGGTTAACCACACAGCAGTCCGGTTGGCGACCCTATGCCGGGGGAAAGGAAAGGGGAGTGGAAACATGGGAGAGACAAAGAGAGAGGGGAGCGTAAAAAAATTACACCATCTCCCGCTAAAGGGGCCATGAGTAGATGCGAAGCCGGAGCACTTGCACGATCGCCTTCCGTTGGCGTTCACTGGGCATGCTACCGACCTCGCTTCGTGGAACGCGAAGAGGAAGGCTACGCGCGTCGTGTCTTGTTTATAGTCTGGCCGTTAATTCTCACAGGGCGTGCGGGGAACGTCGACAGGCGTGCGAGAGAGAGGCAGCGTAGGAGAGGTGAGAGATAGGGGGAGGGGACGCGCATGTGCTGGCCCTCATCGCGGCGCTGCGCAGGAGAGAATTTCGGCATGTCGAGCCCGCATTTCAGAGGAGCCATCCGAGGCAAGCGCTGGACTGAACGCGCGCAGCGCTGTGCTATTTGGAGGAGAGGAGACTAGAGGAGGAGAGTAGCATATGCGCCGTGAGAGCAGAAGCGAGAACGCAGCAGGAGCGCAAGCAAGTGCTGGTAGAGAAGTGGAGAGAGCAACGCGCAGCTGTTGGAGAGAGAGAAGGAGGAGAGTCGCGCATGCGTAGTGTGAGTGCGGACAACGCTGCGTGCGGATTACCACGCCGCCTTACATACCCCCGAGCAAGAGATTCTTCGCATCTGAAAGGAAATGATCAATAAAGGCGCTGACACGTATGTCTCGGTGGCACTGTATAGTAGTTCCAAGCGTTCACAAAAGCCGGCCGTCCTTAAAAAGCACAAAAGCTTGTAGGCCGAGGAGCGATGGGGATGGTGCTCCAGCAGCATCTGCTCGGCTCATTAAAATAACAGGGAAAATGCATGCGAAGCTGAAATGCACAAACCTTCGGCCTGCGTCGAGATAAGCCCCACCAAGTATGACTTCCGCCATTATATTCTACCCCCATGATTTCTAGCAACGGTTAGGCCTAGCTTACCGACCGAGTCCGTCTACGTGTCATCGGCGCTTCTGGGTTTCAGGATATACGATTCCGACGAGTACGAATGGTTTTACAGCACAGCTGTGGCATCGGCTAACCCAAATGAAGGATTTTTTTTTGTGTGTGTACGGTGTCCGAACAAGAAGCGATGAGCATCGATGCGACGAACTTCCAGCAAACGCCTCCGGTCACCAACCGCCGCCGGTCGCACTCGCCGGCACTTCTCTGACTCTTATGTGAGAACATAGACATGTCAATTCGTACGGCTTGCTGAGCAATGATGGCATATTTTCTCGCGCACTGCACTCTTTTTTGGCCCAGCTGTTTGTAGTTGCAGTTAATCATACAGCGTCAGATCAGTGCGCTGGAACGGCCGCGCTTTACGTTGTGCGAAAAACATCACAATACTGAATTAATTGTACGCGCGTATTTATCGAATGAGATTAGTATCGACATAAAGCCTCTGCACATGTAGCCCGTTGGAAAGAGCGAGAAACGGTATTAAACTTGGCAGTAACAGCCGGTAAACTGCACCTGCTCCTCCGTCCACTTGATATTTTTTTTTGGAGATACATTGTGACATAAAAAAGATAGTAGGCGCTGTTGCCATTATCGGCGTGCCCTTTCTTACCAGCAGCAGTTTGTTTGCATTGAATAACTATGCAAACTTTAGTAGGAGATGAAGATCGCGCCTGTCTCGAGTATGCAACATATAGTGCTGAATCCAAACGGTGTATTAGTATGTTCACTAATCATTCTACAGCAAGCAAAACGTATGTCAGTGTGACGTAGTGGTCAAAAAAGGAAAAAAAGTCAGTGCGGCGTAGGGTTAAAGTACTCGGCTCGGAATCCGAAGGTAGCACGTTCGAGTCCTAGTGACGGAAGTGTTCTTTTTTTTTACGGCTTTTTTCCCCTTTTGTTTTGGTAATGCTTTCTACACCGCCTTCTATACAAGTATTTATGTGTGGCAGCTAGGCACGATGGTTCTGACGCTGTAGAGCCGTTTTGCGCTCTATTATTCTCCAGCATCCATCATGCGCCAGCATGCAGCATACACCATATGCCACCATATTCCAGCACCATAATCCACCATTCCACATGGTGGATAAATTTTCAATAGGGACGCCACGCGGAAACGAAAGAATAGCTCATTGTTCGTGCAACTGAGTCGTAATATCAACGACGCAATGTCTTATTGTCAGACAAGCCACAAATAGACAAAAATTTGCAAGCAAAAGAAATCCGAGTAAAGCTTTCTTATAGCCCAAAACAAACACAATGTGTTCGCCTGCAAAAATAGAATAGTACTGTGTAGTGTTAAGAATAGAACCGTCAACACGGAAGTCAAGAGTTTCGGATGGAAAACTCAGCATATATTGTCAGCTACTATTTAAAATAAACAACGAAGGTCGCTTAGCTAATACACATTCTCGCACGAAATAAAAAAAAAAACGCCAGGCCTGCGCTGAAACAGCAGCACAGTCACAGCGAAAGCTGGAAGAGCGGCGTTTCTAGAGCCCGTTAAGCTCTCCTGGGGCTACAATACAAGTAATGGCTTAGTAGGTGCTTCCCAACCTCACAATTTTTGTGAAGTTGGGAAGCACCTACTAAGCCATTATTCGTCATTCTGCGGAGAAGCGAGGCACCAGCTACACGTCTCTAAAGCATTACGAGTATGTGCACTTCGTTGACGCGACGACTGATGACGATGAAGAATTACGGCTCAGCCCTCTGTAATGGGTTGGAATCTTTAAACGGCCCAATAGTTATGTAATCTGCATTGGGTGACGCCCGGTTGCTATTTCCCTCTCCCGTCATGCTGTATAACATACGTTGACGTGAGAGAGAGACGGGGGAGGGGTGGCGAAGAACTTTACTGAGACCCCGAGGAAATGGATCATGCGCTTATGGGCTTCCTTGGCAACCAATACAAGTGCACTTGCGAAGAACCCACTACGCTATAAACTACGCTACGCAATCTCCTATCTATCACGCTATCATTGTAATTTTTGAGAAGTAGGGCAGCAGGCACTGTGCCATTTTTCGTCATTCTACGGAGAACATTAGTACCTGCTAAACGCATGTAAGGCATTATGCGCACTTTGTTGATGCTGTGCCTGATGACGGTGAAGAATTATGGGAGAGCCCTTTGTAATGGGTTGGAAGCATTCAAGAACCTACTCGTTGCGCAATTCGCATTGTATGACGCCTGGTTACAGAATTTGCGTTGTGCGACGCTTGGTGCTTATTTTACTCTTCTACCACGCTATATTGCATATGCTAATGTGGTTCCTTCCCGACATGAAGCCTGTATAGGACCTTTTTTCAAAGCAGTTTCAAGCACCGGCGTGGCTCAGAAAAAAAAAAAACCGGCGTGGCTCACAGGTTGAATACTGGGCTCCCACGCAGAGGGCCCAGGTTCGAACCTCGTTCCATCCTGGAATTTTTTTTTAATCGTTTTTTTTTCTTATTTCGAGCAATACTGGTTACGGACACCGGCGGCGGCGGTGGCGGACAACTACGGCGCCAAACACGGCCGGTGAAATGATCTCATAACAGCTTTCGCTGTAAAACATCGTTCAGTTGCTTTGTTTTACTTCCGTTTTTCCGGTTCACTTCATGACGGCAGCGCACTTATCTTTCCATCAATGTGTTAATACAGCTGTCAAAATTTAAATATTTTGTTGATATTTCCTTTGAAAGGCAAACTTTTGTCCTATGATCGCTCTTATGCCATGTACTACAACCTTGTAACGCGTTCGGTTTCTTTTGCTGTCTGCCAGGCTTGGGTACACAGGCCACCAATTGGCTTTTGCAGGCCTAGTCACATGTACTGTTTTAGTTGAAGAAATAGAAGGCATTAATATTACTATTATTACTGTCTCCTCTCGTCGCTACTCTATGACACTCATCTGTCAGTTCTGCGCAAATGAAGCGTGATGGTTATTTTAATGAGCATAGCACAGCTTGTAGTAAACGCACATAGCATGCATCTCTGGTGGAGCGCAGCTCTGCGCATGACGACTCAAAATAAGTTGATCCCTCATGACTCGGGTATGTTGCAAGTGCCGTTGTTTTTCTGTCGGGACATATTTTTCCGATATGACCTCGGTCTGCGTCCGCCACCGACTATATCGAATAAACATATAAGCCATTGTTTGGAATAAAAGACGAGCACTCGGTTGTGCGTACGAGCCTACATGGTCTGCATTATGCCCTCGAACACAATCAAGACTCATTTTGAACACCGAGCCAGTAAAGGTTGCCTTAGAGGTTTTTGTCGCTTGCTGCAATGGCTGCGTTGATGCAGGCCCGTAGCCAGGGGAGGGGGGAGGGGCAGGGGGCCCGGCCTCCCACCCCCCGAAATTTGGATGACACATGGTGTTTTCTCGAAGATAAATCATGAAAATAGGCGTTTTTCTAAATTGTCAAGATTTTCAACAAGTGGGCCCCCGCCCCCCCCGAAAAAAATTCCTGGCTACGGGCCTGTGTTGATGTAATATACCTAGTTACCTGAGCAGGAGATGGCATATTAAACAATGCGCATAATGGTCACATTCCGAAGAGGTCGCTTCCAATAATATCACATGCCCATTGTTCCTCTTTGTTATAAAACTTAGGCTTAGAAGAGTTTACATGCATGTTTTCTGATTCCATCCATCTTTTCTTGTATGTTCGTAAAGAACCTTTGAAATGGTATTAACGTAAATATTATTAGGACTGATAGCTTAAGTGCTTTATTAGACGATGGCGTCGAAAAAATTAGCGCAGCTTTGCTAAGTCGCGCAAGGCTGGGTCACAGCAGAGCTGGTGGGCACCTAGCTGGTCCTGGCTTGGCTATAGGCTTTTACCCTCTTTTCTCTCTCTTTCCCACTCCTTGCTATAATATATGTACAGACGGGTCCACTGTTAAAAGGAACACTTGCATAAAGGCCATGTTAGGATTTCGCTCTCTTGCAAAAACACATTGGCTTAGATTTGCATACAACTACTGGAGGTTGACAGTTCTGCCTCTTTTTGACAGACTCGTGCAGAGCATGAAAGATGTTTCCCTGTCAACTTGCTGTTAGAGGGCCAGCAAAATGAAAGGTGCTCATTGTAGTGTTCCCTTTAACAGTGGACCATACTGTACACGGCTATGCTTACTCTCTTTTTTTATATATTTTTTGTGCTTGTTTCTGGCTGTCGCTGTCTCTCTCTCTCTCTCTGTCTCTTTCTTTCTCTGTCTTTCTATTTTTTTCTCTCTTTGTTGACTTTCATGCTCTATTTTTGTCTGTCTTTCTATCTATTTCTTTCTGTCTATTTCGCTAATTCTCTTGCTTTCTCTATGTATCTACGCTAGTTCCCTCATCCTCCTTTCCCTCCCCTCCAGCCACACTTTCCATTCCCACCCACTTGTTACAGCATACTATACAAAGCTATGCTATGGTCTGCTGGGGTGCCTTGATAGCCGAGTGGTTACGACGCTCCCCTTCGGATAATGTGAACGCTGTTTCGAATCTCGCTTGGCGAAGGAATTCTTTTCAAGGAAGTTAAATTTCCCTTTTGCAAGAAACATGGCCACCAAGAAAATGTTCCAGAATAAAGTAGCTCTTGAGAGCTCTATAGTTATCCGCAAGTTAAAAAGCGTCATGCATTAAAGGAACAGAAATTTGCATTTGCCGTCCGCCTCCCCGTAAACTATTACTGCCTGGTATGCATAGTGTTTAAATTCGCGTTAAGAAACTCCATGAGATTAAAATGAACAAGGAGCCTTCTCTAGGGTACACCTCGACATCTTAAAGGGGTTCTGGCCACGTGATACTATCCGGTCAAAGTATTTTATTTTGGATAATTGGGCACATTAAGAGTCGCAATGAGTGAAATGCGGCAACACTTTTTCCTTTGATAATTACCCACCATGTGTGCAGAGAAGTCCCGCACATTAAAATTACAGAAATGACTGTACAATTTGTCCAATAACCGTGTTTTACAAATTCAAGTTTGTATACCATGTTGTAAAAATACGTCTGCCGCATCACCTTGCGAATAAGGATTGGCGTAATCGCCAAGTATACGCTGACGAGGGCACTACTGCGCAACACGAATTGCATTTTAAAATCGAAAGAAAAAACAACCTAATAATCGTAGACCCGCAGAAAACAGCGTTAAATAATATCACTACGAGCACATAGATTAATGGCGTATACATTACAGCTTCTGCAAGTGATAGAGTAAACTCTCATTTGTATAAACGTCGGTTTAACGCATATTTCAGAATAAGGAACTTTTAGAAAATACCCGCCGGTTTTCCTATGCATATTACGCAAAAATCTTTCAGTTAAACGAAGTTGTCAATGCTAAATATTTCAGTTGAATGAAGTTAATCCGCCGACCCTGCCTCATTTTTCAAATCAATTCAACGAAGTTTTGCGCTCTGCCGCACTGGCTTAGCCGATGCGGTCCGCACCAAATCGCCCATCCATCGTTGGCGGTGCAACATCGCTTGTGTATGCAGCGCCGCCGAGGCAAAGCGGCCGTGCGAGACTCGAAAACGAGCCACGTGTGCGTCAGTTCCTTTTATTTTCGGTCTCGTCGGTATTGTTTGGCCATCTTAGTTTCGAGTAACAACAGCGTAGTTCGTGCGGCCACTTTGGTGAGTGTTTGACAAAACGGAAGCGGCTGTCTCTATCAGACAAGCTCTAAATCCTTCAGCGTCTGGACATATTAGGATATATTTCAAAGTTGCGAGACATTGTGTCACAGCAACAAGCTGTGCCAGAGGCAGTGCACAGAAACTTAGACTCACTGGACAGCTTTGTCTCTTCTTGCGCTTTAAGGGCGCCGGACAAAGTGAAAATTACAAAACTCTTTTCGAGATATATTGGCTGCATATCTGCTGCTCCCAGTGCTGTTTCATGTTCTGTGAACATTCATTTTAGTGAACTTTCAGTTAAGCGAACTATTTCCTTGGGCCCTTTGAAGTTAACTCAAGTGAGAGTTCACTGTATACGTTTTTTTCTGCGCCGTGAGAGTTTCTACCGGGAGAACGCAGCATGTCTTGCTGCAGACATGTGCCTGTGTGTCGTTAACTTTACACCAGAATATCACCGGGACAGAAATTTCATGATTTTGCCCAATAAGAAAGCGCAGCTTAAAAAAAAACAAAAAAACCAGGCAGATTCCACGCACTGTGGAAACCGATGTAATGCGCAGCAGCCAGGAAAGAGCTGCATATATCGCCTTGTTTGTCTTTGAGGCAATTGAAGGCATTCATGTCATCACATCTGTATATCGCATGTTTGTCATGCATTCATGCATGTACAATCTCTTATATAATGAAACGTATATTCTGGTGTATCCAATGCACAACCTGTCGTTTATGTTGTTCACGCACTCATGTCATGGCATAGTAATCTTGCTGTGTATCCAGTTAACAAAATTGCCAGAAGCGCACCAAGACAGTGTCATGTAAATCATGCTGTACGTGACATGCAGGTTATGATTGTCACATTAACACCTTTCATTTGTGCTCATCATACAGTCGCGTCGAGCAATATCAATGTTGGCGCATATCAAGCTAGCGAAACGGCGAAGAGCAGCCCATGAGTGTGGCGTGTAAATCATGCCCTACACGACATGCATGTCATGTTTTTCATGTTACCAGCAATCATTTAAATATGTCATGCATTCATGTCACCGAATACCAGTTTTGCGGTATACCAAGCTAGTGACCGCTGGCACCATGACCGTGGTATGTAAATCATGTTGCACATAAATTGCATGTCATGATTTTCATGTTATCACCTGTCGTCTATGTTTGTCATAGAGAAATGCTCCATCGTATCAATTTTGGTATATATCCATATATTTAAATGGTCGCGGGCACCCCGAGACCATGTCATATAAATCATGCTGTACATGGCATGCGTGTCATGATTTGCACGATAGGACCTGTCATTTATGTTTGTCATACAATCTTGTTACATCATACCAGTTTTGGTATTTATGAAGTTAACGAAACGGCCGCAAGAGCACCAAAACCATGGCATGTAAATCATGCCGGTATTGACATGCATGTCATGATTTTCATGTTATGACGTATCGCTCATCTTCGTCATACAATCATGTTGTGTCATACCAATTTTGGTATACGTCCCATTAACGAAACGGTCAGGGGAGTACAAAGTCGTAGGCGGCTGATAGATAGATAGATAGATAGATAGATAGATAGATAGATAGATAGATAGATAGATAGATAGATAGATAGATAGATAGATAGATAGATAGATAGATAGATAGATAGATAGATAGATAGATAGATAGATAGATAGATAGATAGATAGATAGATACGCTAAAATTCGCAGAAGTTAGTTAAGAAATGCTCCGCATTTAAAAAGCCAGAACATGCTGGTCGTTCCAAGTGTCCGATTGGCCGCGTTCGCCATGTAGCTTGAGCGCGCTTCTAGATTGGCCCAGTGCCCTCGCTGTGGGAGCGACATCGACGTATGCCCATCGCTCCTCGCGAGTGGACGCAGGCGCTAGTTTTTGGCTGCAAAATGAAGCGCTGCATAGCTCCGTGTTCGCACTCCTTCCGTCATCGTGGATCGACAATCTTAACTGCTCATGAACGCAGCAGCCGATACGAAAGCCTCCTATGATCAAGAAGAATGCTGAATCGCGAACGTTGTTCGCGAACATCATCGAAGTGCGACCACTTATTTAAGCGCTCGTTGTCTCTAGAGGATTGTCAAACACATAAGGCTGGCTCCTCAAGCTATAGCACTTAAAGATTTCGCGCATCGACACCTTCGTCTGTACGATCAGGCTCACTGAACGCGGACTTCTCGGTTGCCGCAACGAAGCATATCGCGAGACGACTTCACAGAATTGCGACCAGGAATTGCGCGCGACGGCCACCAACGGCACCTTCAAAAGCGTGGTCAAGAACACGGCACGCGGGCGGCAAGCAGCTGCGGCTCAAGATTTCGCAGATCAGTATCTCGGTCTTCATGAGAAAGCACATTGTCGGCGTTTCGGAATAATAATAATAATAATAATAATAATAATAATAGTAATAATAATAATAATAATAATAATAATAATAATAATAATAATGATAATAATAATAATAATAATAATAATAAGAAGAAGAAGAAGAAGAAGAAGAAGAAGAAGAAGAAGAAGAAGAAGAATAATAATAATCTGGGGTTTAACGTCCCATAACCCCGATATGATTATGAAGGACGCCGTAGTGGAGGGCTCAGGAAATTTCGACCACCTGGGCATCTTTAGCGTGCACCTAAATCTAATTACACCGGCCTCAAATATATTCGCCTCCATTGAAATTGCAGCCGCCGCGGCGAGTTTTCGAAATGTGCAAAAAGAACATCACGAGGGGACATATTAGACAAGCGACTGAGCACTTCGAGGAAAGGTAAAGTGCCCACAACAATCGCTGCACATTGAGCTGTATTGGGTGACGCTGAAATGAAACGCTGAAATGTGTGCTGCTTCCAAAGACCACAGGCAATAGAACGGATCCCAGTGATGTAGAACAACTGGTCTTGTTGGTTTTCTGCATTACCAGCAATTTCTTAATCGAATTCGGCAGAGATAGGAGCGAGTTCTCTGACCTTGTGTTGTTCTGCGGTTTTATTCATCCCCCTCATTCGTCAAGAAATCGTGGTGTAAGCATTATGCTTGTTGTAAATTGCGGGCTATTCGCGAGTGTAGTAATGTTATTGATTTTTGTTTTCCTGCTTTAAATATTTCTGTAATTATCCATTTTTCCAAAATGGCGGGCATGTTAATGTAATGTAATGCTCTCTAACTTTTTTCTTTTGCACATGCCCCCAGCTATAAGATGCAAAATGTGTCACGCGCAGCTGCATGTTCCCGCTTGCGGGCAATGATTGCCAGCGCTTCTTAACAGCGCAGCCGTTTAGCGAATCGTTCCTTGTGAGTCGATCGCAGAAAACTATCATCATCTTAACAGGTATGTGCCACTATGCCGCCTACCAGAAAACTATCATCATCATAAACGGGTGTAGGACCGCCGTCAAAACCGGGCGCGTGGTTGTTGTTTGTTTGTTTTTTTGTTTACTTTGTGCGGTAAACTTGGGAGGCCACGCCGATCAGAGTGGTGCATTCACCGTGGCACGCGGCGCGCCGAGGGGCGGCTTTTCGTCAAGGGAGATGCGACCGGATAGGCCCTGGCCGCAGGCTTCGAAGTACCTGCGCGTCACACCGCGAGATGGGGGAGCCCATTTGGTTTCTTGTCGCGCCCGGGACAAAGGATCCCATCCCCACACGGGCGGCGGCAGGAAGGGTTGGAAACGCCCATGTAATGACCCCCCTTCATTGCCCAGAGATGCCTGCCGGCAACGCATGAATGGGCCTCTTCCAGGCCCCGGTGCGGCGGGGGCGACGCTTCGCTTCGGTGCCGTTCCGCCGTTTACTGTTCGCGCGCTTCGCGGTCACCACCTGAGGAGGTGCAAGACGAAGTGGCCTGCATTTTGGGCACCGCGCGGGCGACGGAGGCATTTGTCATGAGTGGCGTGCATCGGAGGGCTCAGACGTCGGCCAGGCCCTTGACGCTCGAATGCGTGAACGCCGAGGAGCGGGCCCACATCTTGGGGCGACGGGCGCCCGGTCGGCACCTTTGACAATTGTTGGCGCGCTCGGATTTATTCGGCGTGGTAACCGTTTCCGCACTTTGCTTTACAGTCCGTGTCGACAGAATCGCTCGAGCGGGAGTTAGTGTAACGAGCTTTTAAGTGGTGCCACGTGTGGCGTTTGGCGCGGATGGAGGAGCGGTAAATTGGCCCGAGAGTGGTCGGGGCGCCCACGGGACAGGTGACTTGCTGTCACTTCAGCAATGTGTTTGACATGCCGCCAGGCTCGTTTTTCTTAAGGACGTTTTTCTTTCCTTTCTTAACACTGCACCCGTACATTAAGCTCTAGGCATGTGTCGCGTTAGCTGAGTCTTACTTTACACAACTTTAGTTTATTTTGTTTTTATTGCGCTTTTGTTTGTGTGTTGCTTCGGGCGAGGAGCATGAACCCGCATAGGTGTAAGAAGGAGGTGACCTTGATGGGAGTTTGATGATTTGCTGCATGCACCACCCAATTACAGGGTAAACAGGCGGCTATTCGACGGCAGTAATGTGACGGCGGAGCATCAGGGTAATAAAAAGCGGCCCCGGTGTTTCGTCTGGTGTTCTGAACCGGGTTTAGGCTGTTAGGCACCGTCCGCTCTGCCGAACCTCGTAGGGCCGCCCTACAGACGGTTCATTTCAAGTGTTTGTTTTTCTTTATTGCTTTGTAACATTTATGCCTGTAATTCTTATATAAGCCTGTAAATATAAGTTGTCTTGATTTTCCTCTAACTTTCTCCAGCGTATCTTATTCTTCAAGCGACTAGCGAACCCAACGTTAATTCCTCCCACTTCGTTTACACCACCTCGGGTGGTGCGTCTCGGGCGCCGAGTGTGGAGCGTGGTTTTGCACTACCAAAAGGGCCTGAACTTTACTAACGGGTATGTGCCACATGAATTGGGTAAATCCTACTACTCACCACCGGTCCAATAAACACAAAGGAAACTGTTAGGCCCACAAAGGGTTGCAAAGCTACGGCGGCGAACCGAACATCCCGAGTACATACAAGCAGGGAATACTAGGGAACGGGAAAGGCAATGGCGGCTGCGAGAAGACCCCGAAGACGACGAACCGATGGAAGACCTACGCCAAAGTTGACGTACACGTACATCTATGAGATGTGAGAACGCTTGGTATCAGCGCAAGCTTCTGCCTGTGGAGTTTGCACAACAGTGTCCTGTTTATGACTGTCTGTGGTTTAACTCCAAACTCTCTTCGCTGAGGATCAATGTAGAAACAACCTAGCCTCAAGCAAATAAAGCCCAGCATAGACCTAGGAGCAACATATAACCTGCATCACCTAGCTAAGGCCTAGAAACAACCTAGACGCAACTAGATTAGCCTTCATAGTCGTCCAGTATCGCTGTTTGAACCCTTGCGCGGCTTAGTGCGAGCTTCGTTAATTTTTTTCCTTCAGCACGACTAGCGTTTTTGAAGCTATTGGCCGGCCTTACGACGACATGCGATGCGCGTGGAACGAAGGACGTGATCAACGCACTGATAAGAAACGTCGGCGAGAACAGATCGGTGAGGACTTTGCGCCATTGATGGACAATGTCTAAAAAGTTTTCTTCGGCTCTGACAGCTCAGTGACGCTATTCAGGACATTGCCAAATTCCGCCATGTTGTCAAATTCCACCATGTTGTCAAATTCCGCCATTGTTAAGCTCTGATTGGTCCGGAGGGCTGGGACGGCCTCTCTGATTGGAATAAAACGACGCCATTACGAAATTTGACAATATGGCGGAATTTGACAGTGTCCAGAATAGCACCCCAGATACGCTTGCCACTCCAGATACGCGTGAATAGCACCCCAGATAAGCGTGACCATGGCCAAGCTTGAAGCTAAAATTGACGGGACCAGGCGTTTTTTGGGTTTTTACACAGACGAGTAGAGCTCTCGCTATAAAAAGAACTGCCTAAAAGGTAAGAAAACCCAGCATTATTATGGTTTAACCTCTGATCAAGCAGCGGCAGCGCGTGCACATTATGCCGATAAGTTGTCATTTCGGCCCCAATCGAGATAGCATGCTTAGAGAATAGAACCCTTATGAAAATGGTCACGTCCTGTAAGTTTATTGTACGTTTCCCCGAGGCAGCATGAGGACGCAGCCTGTATGTCTCCCAGATGTCGAGATTTGGCCGCTGACTTTCAGTCTCCTCTAAGTGTCCTTCCTGTACGTGTCCCATCTGTGACAGTCCTGTATATCTCCCAGATGTCGCGATTTGGCCGCTGCCTTTGTGTAGCCCTAAGTGTACGTACTGCATGTGTCCCATCTGTGACTGTCCTGTGTGTCTCCCAACTGTCGCAATTTGGGGGGCGATCGCAGATCTGTTCGTTCCGCTTGTTCATTCTCCTGGGGATGAACAAGCGCGCTGATTGGCTGAAGCGGTAGGTGCCACTCAAGGCCGGGGGGTGTCGCCATTTCTTTTTTTGCTTGATCTTTTCTTTTTCGGTGACGTCATATCGCGGCATAACGAGTGGGGTGATCGGAGATCTCTGTTCTGCGCCGTTCGTTCTGTACTCATTCTGGTGGCGTACGCGATTGGCCGAAGACGAAAAAAACCACGTCTCTGAGGGGCGTAGCCATTTTTCTTTTTGCTTGATCTTTTATTTTTTGGTGACGTCATACCGCGTCATAATGAGCATGTCGTCTGCTACAAACGAACGGGGCGCGACACCGTTCGCACGCGTTCTCTCGAGCGAACAAACGGCTTCGCACGGCATGATGCGGCGGTTGCGACTGCCGCAACAGCTGATTTTGAGAAAACGGCGCTTGCGACGTGTGCTTCTCTTACGGTTGGAGGTGCGAGATGCGTTTGAAGACATAAGCGAGTGCGGCGTCGCTGTCTGTTCTCGAAACGAACAGTGCAAACAAAATGAACGGGCCTACTACTGGGCTGTGGTCTTACGCGCAGGGACCTCTTAGTTCAAAAGTGCTACCAGCTACTGCCACATGTCGTCCCGGTCCTCACTCGTGAACGACGGCCCCAGTGGGCACGACGGCGTAGGTATCTGTGGGTGCTCTTTTATAAAAGCCAGCAGAAGCTCCTTTTGACGATTCGACAACCGGGAGCCAAGCCAGACATTCCGGTGGGACGACATCTTGAAAAACTGCGCCAACCGCTACTTTTCTCTTTTTCTTTTTTCGCGTGCGCGACTTCACATAGCGAGCACGTTAGAAAAACTAACACCAATAAATCTCAGCGCTCAAACCTATTGCTGCTTCAGAAACTGTTTGAGCTTGAAAAGAAAAACAACATCTTTTCGTATAACAACTGTATTCATTAGAAAGCGAGAAACACTTCGTTTTGAAATATATGGTCCCCTTGCGAGGACACAGATGCGCGTCTACTTCCGGAAAGCTCGCCGTTCGCCGCTTGACGACTGGCTGTCCTCTTTCTCTCGGCGGAAGAGAGCTGCGGACCACCCACTTTTGTGACGTAACACCGCCAGAACGAACGCGGTACGAACAGAGATCTCCAATTCCCCCCTTGGCCGCTGCATTTATGTCTCCGCAATATGTCCATCCTGTATGTGTCCAATAAGTAGCCACCTTTTATGCAGACCAGAAATTAGGCAATTACATTGCCTTCCTGGTGAAGCATAATAAGGCTGCTAAATTAGGATGTACATGGACATGCATACGAAACTCTGCAAAATTACTCATTTATTACCATTTACAATGTACAGTTTAGAATATTCTATAAAAGTATTCAAACAAGCAATGTGCACCTGTTGGCCGCTAAAGAAAAATAAGATTAACAGATCAGCCTTAACCCCATAAATCCTGAACACACCATTAACATTTTAAAACCTTAACTTGTTTAGCACCTTTTTCTGTAAGAGAGAGTAAATTCATTTCTGAAAAACGCAAAAGAAATGTTTTAAGTAAGAAAGTCATCACGACAGTAATTTATGACCAAGAGGCACTTTGCAAGACATTGTAAACACCACGGGCTGCTTAGATAAGATTTGCACACGTAAATCAGCCACCTGAAGCACCATATCGAAAATGTATCCGTGCCTTGTTAAGCTTTATGGGTCAAATACAAATTTATGCAGCATTCCAGAGTGAAAGAAGGAACATCCAAGCTTCACAACAAACTCAGGATAAGTACACATTAAAATCGTTAAATATTGCAAGAAGTTAGGAATGTGACAAAACATCAGTGCACTACCCAGAGCTGCTCGCAATAAATGCATGCTAAAATAATTAAATATTGCAATAAATTAGGAATGTGACAAACACTACATCATTGCACTACCAAAGATGCCTAGTTGGCACCAAATTGCCATACTTAGCATGCATCATTTGAAACAAAAGACAATAGCCCACAGACTTCAGGCAACCTTTGACTGCTCAACCGAATGTCGCGGTATGAAATGCCAGTCGTCACCATTCATACCCGAATGCCTGGACTTAAGTTTCAATATTTCAGAATACCTTCTGTAAGTTATCACTAAGAAATTTGAACATGACTACGTGTCACTGTTAAATATCACGCATAGTTAGTTATTAGCAAAATTAAGTATGATTAAGTAGCACAGTAGGAATCACATGATTGCACCTACGAAATGAATTTCCGGAAGACAATGAAACAAGCAAGGTTACAAAAACATATTACAATAAAATGTGGTGCAGTTAATATTAAATTGAAAATAAATATTGAATTATTGTGTGTAATCAAAACATTGAAAGTTGAATTTTAAAATGACTCAAAATGGCGAAGAATGCAGCAGCCAGGTGGACTGGGTCACTCCGATGCCTTCAGAAATTTGAATATGACTAAATATCACTGTAAAATATCACGGTAGGAATCACATGATTGCACTTAAGAAATGAATTTCCGGAAGACAATGAAACAAGCAAGGTTACAAAAGCATATTACAATAAAACGTGCAGTTAATATTAAAGTGAAAATAGAATAGTGAATTAGTGTGTCTTATCACTACACTGAAAGTTCAATTTTAATATGACCGAAATGAGGAACAATGCAGCAACCAGGTGTACTGGAATGCCCGCTTCGATGCTCTCAGTGCCGTTCCCCTTCTGCAGGAAACTGACGTCATGCACAGCTGCTGTAGATCAGCTGGCAACTTGTCCGCGAGCCAGCATCGAAGACAGGCTGGTCCTGATCTCCTTCACGCTCACTTTGTACAGAGAGCAAGTGTAGGCTGCAATTGGAAGAACAAAATAACAGTTCAGTGACAGATGTACGCGTTAGCGAAGCGCAATTTGTCATGCCTTCTTTTTTTTTAATTTAGCAGGAACAATATGTTTTAACAAGTTTAAAACAAGCAGGCTATACACAAACTAGAGACTACATGGGAAACTTGTTCGATACATTCTTCGTGAACACAGTGCGACGTTATGAAACATGACATTTCCATATAGCGTGTGTGTCAGAAGTATGCTTAAATATTGTTCCTGAGTAATGCATTCACACAAATTTAGTGAAGCTACCGGCCTAGGTCATTTCCCAGAATTTTTAGGAGCAGACGAAAATTCTTTTTCGAGCAGAAAAATGAGGTTTTGGAGCAAGAAATTGATTTTTTAGAAAAGTAACATAGGCCTTGGAAGCAGTGGTCTACATAAGATATGACAAAACTATTAAATAATGCCTCCAAGATGAAAAATCATAAAGAAAAAGCGCCAGGCCTGCACTGAAACCGCAGCACAGTCACAGCGAAAGCTGGAAGAGCGGCGCTTCTAGAGCCCGTTCTAATCTCTCTATTGGGACTACTAATACAAGTACACTAGCAAGGTACCAACTACGCCATAAGTCACAATTTCTGTGCAGTTGGGAAGCACCTACTAAGCCATTTTTCGTCATTCTACGGAGAAGCGAACCACCAGCTACACGTCTGTAAGGCATTATGTGCACTTTGTTGACACGACGACTGATGGCGATGAAGAATTATGGCTCAGCCCTTTGTAATGGGTTGGAAGCTTTAAACAGCCCAACAGTTATGCAATTTGCATTGGCTGACGCCCGGTCACTATTTCCCTCTCCGCCATGCTGTAATACGTACGTTGACGTTGGAGACAGAGGGGGGGGGGGGGGCGGAGAACTTCATTGAGACCCCGAGGAAATGGATCATGCGGTTATGGGCTTCCTTGGCAACCAATACAAGTGCACTTGCGAGGAACCCACTACGCTATAAATCATAGTAATTTTTGAGAAGTAGGGAAGCAGGCACTGTGCCATTTTTGGTCATTGTACGGAGAGCCGTGGTACCTACTAAATGCATGTAAGCCATTATGCGCACATTCTTGATGCTGTGCCTGATGACGATGAAGAACTATGACGGAGCACTTTGTGATGGGTTGGAAGCATTCGACAACCTACTCGTTGCGCAATTCGCGTTGTGTGGCGCCTAGTTGCAAAATTCGCGTTGTGCGCCGCTTGGTGCTTATTTTACTCTTCTACCACGCTACATTGCATATGTTAATGTGGTTCCTTCCCGACATGAAGCCTGTACAGGACCTTTTTTGCAAAGCAGTTTCAAGCACCGGCATGGCTCAGAGGTTGAATACTGGGCTCCCACGCAGAGGGCCCAGGTTCGAACCTCGTTCCATCCTGGAATTTTTCTCTTGTTTCGTATTTTGCTTATTTTGAGCAATAGTGGTTACGGACACCGGTGGCGGCGGCAGCGGACAACTACGGCGCCAAAAACGGCCGCTGAAATGATCTCATAACAGCTTTCGCTGTAAAAAGTGATAAGGGATGATTGGGCTAGCCATATATGGGAAATGTTTCAGTGGTGAGGAGTCAAGCCCCTTCATATGAGGATGAAGTGTGGATTTTACTGGCGCAAGGGCCAAAATCTGGCCAAAGAGCGCCAAGCAAATGGTTGGGCATGAAGTTTCAATGAAACGATGGGACTAATGGTAACATGAAACGGCTCTATAGTGACCTAAAACAAGTCACTATGAGGGCGTAAAATGCATGTACAATAAAAGTATGTTGTCCGCTGACGTATACGATACATTATGAAGAATGGGCTACATGTGGTTGATGAAATAATGCTTTTCAGCTACTGTGGGCACAACGGCCTCTCTAAGCTCTTGGGTACAAGGGCATGGAGGCGTGTGCTTTTGTTATGTGATCTCGAAACATCGGTCTCACAGGGGAGGCCGTGTTACGAGCGTCTTGGGCCAATGATCGTCAATGCAAAAGTCTCTTTTAAATAGTTGAAAACAGATGCGATGCTGAAAAGTGGTTCAGTGCCGAGAAACATTCCTGAGTGTAAAGGGATATGCTGGGTGTAAACTACGGTAAGGTGTCTTTTTCGCTCATGCTCAGCTTCGGGACACTCAACAAGCATATGGAGAACGGAGAGTCTGTTCCCACATCTGTTGCACACAGGTGGTTCAAGTTCACTACCAGTAAACAAAACGTTATGTGTACTGAGCGTGTGTCCCATCCTTAGCCTGAGGACAACACGTCCGTTTGCCGTGATTTTGTGAGTGGTGGTGCAGGGCCTAACTGCGGTTTTACTAGATGTAGTTTGTTGCGTATTTTAGCATCCCACAGGCGCTACCATTGTTTTCTTATATTTTTACGAACAGCTGGCCTTAAATCCGTGACATAAACAGCCAAAGCACGGCCACAGGTGCCTGTTATCGTAGTTCGAGTGGTTTTGTCAGCAAGAACGTTGCCGCGGCACCCAACATATAATGACATCCTGGTTAGATGTGTGCGTTGCACACATTAGTATGTACAGGTTGTTTAAAACCGCATTTTTATGTTTTCAGAAAGTTGTTCCAGCCTTCACAGCGCTTAAGGAGTCAGTAAATATAACAGCTTTGTGTAGTTTTACTTCTGATCTGTTGCACAGCAGTCGTAACTGCATACGCCTCTGCTGTAAAGAAACTCGTTTGCGGAGGCAGAACGTCGCTTTCGGTAATCGCCGGACCAATAGCTGCGTAGGAGACACGGTATGTGACTTGGACGCAACTCTATAGAATTCTGGACAAGAGTATTTCGCCCTGATTTCTTGAAAGTGCATTTGGTGACTTCAATGGTGACTTTGTGACTTCAATGAATGGTGCGTCGACTTTAATGATCTGCCACTACCAGGGCGGCGGAAGCTTTACTGGGGCCATGAGGTTGTATGCAAGAAGCGGAATGTCGAATTCTTCGCTTAGTTTCCTCACCCACATTGTGAAGGGCTCCCCTCACTCTCGGTCGATTATGAAAAAGCGTGGTACTTCTGGTATCACTGATGATGCCAAGGGTAGGGTGTTCCGAGTTAGCGTTAATCTTCAACAAGTATGTGAAACTGCAATATGCCCTCCGTAGGTGGAGTGCCCACTCATTCGATTCCACGTAGAGACTTTCTATAGGGCTTGTTCGAAAGGCTCAGGTCGCAAGTCGAATGCCAAGGTGGATGAACAGGGTCCAGCATCTTTAAAACATTTTGTGCAGCAGATTGATAAATTATCGCGCAATAGTCCAAGCGCGATTGTATGAGGCTCATGTTCAAGTTTAGTAGGCATGTTCTGTAACTGCCCCACGAGAGGTGTGAGAGGACTTTAAGAATGTTCATTGTGTTTAAGCATTTTTCCTTAAGATGTTTTATGCGCGGTGTTAATGTCAACTTAGAATCGAGTATTATGCCCAAAAGCCTATGCTATGTATTCGTCCTAAGTTGCTGCCCATCGTGGTTTATATTAGGATCTGTGGGAAACCCTCTCTTTCGCGTAAAGAGTACGCATGATCTTTTCAGGAGATTCAATTTAAAGCCATTTTCATCTTCCCATTTGGACACTTTGCTCTGCGAGAGCTGGATTTGGCGCTCGCAGATTGTAAGGTTGCATGATTTGAAGGCTATCCGGAGATCATCAACATAGATTGAGTAGAAGATTGCTGGCGGTAATGTTGCACGCAGGGAGTTCATCTTTTCGATGAAGACTGAGCAACTGAGGACTCGTCCCTGCGGCACGCCCGTTTCCTGGGTAAATACGCGCAACAGTGTGTTCCCGATTTTTACGCGGAAAGTGCGGTTGGACAAGTAGCTTTGTATAACACTTAGCATGTTACCATTAATTGCTATTGCTGACAGGTCTCTAAGGATCCCAAGGCACCACGTCGTACCGTAAGCTTCTTTTATGCCTAAGAATGCTGACAGGAAGTGTTGCTTATGTAGAAATGCGTCACGTATGTTGGCCTCGATTCGAACCAAGTGGTCGGTTGTTGACCGCCCTTCTCTAAAGCCACACAGGAGGGAGTCAAGCATATCATTTGCCTCAACAAAGTGTAAGAGACGGTAATGTACCATTTTATCAAATATTTTGCAAAGACAGCTTGGGAGAGCTATAGGGCACTAACTTGATGCAAACGATGGGTGCTTGCCCTGTTTCAAGATGGGAAAGACGATTGCTTCTTTCCATGAGTGCGGGAGATATCCAGCAGCCCAAATGGCATTGAAAAGTGCAAGTAGTGTAGATTCAGTGTCTGGATGCAAGCGTTTTATCATTTCATACACTACTCTGTCAGGTCCTGGTGAAGAGTTGTGACATTTGCTTAAGGCAGCTCGGAGCTCTGAGATGGTGAATTGACAGTTTTACGACTCGCTTTCTTTCGTTTTCTGAGTGAGTTTCTTAAGTTCTGCTATTTGTTTGTGTTTAAAAAATGAGTAAGAATAGTGTACAGACCTCCAAACATATCCAAAGTGTTCTTCCAACAAACTGCCACAAGGATTTACGAGGGGCTTCGGAGTCCATTCCATACCTTACTCTCTTGAGTGAACGAATTTATGCCCAAGAGGAACCTCTCCAGGATTCTCTCCTAGCCTGTCGACGGCCTGTGCTTTAACATTTTTAAACTCAATGAGATTTTATGCGGTTGGGTACCGGCGAAAGATGCCCCAGGCCTTATTTTGTCTCTTTCGTGCCAGCTTGCATTCTTGCTTCCACTAGGGAACTCTTCTTTTAAGTAGCGTACCTTTTGTTTGTGGGATGCATTTTTCTGCGACAGCTATGATAAAATCGGTAAAATACGCTGCGGCACCGTCTATGGAGTGGTAAATTATCGGTATAAAACTGTGGACTGTTTAAATAGCTCCCAATCAGCCGAGGCCAGTTTCCATTGAAGTGCAGGCTGAATACATTCTTCTTGCTTTTTGAGATTCAAGGTTGTGGGAAAGTGGTCACTTCCAAAGGAACCAGTGATAACGTTCCAGTCTAAGTGCGGGAAGAGCGTGGCGGAACCAATGGCCAAGTCAATAGAAGAGTAAGAGTTGAGGGAACAATTGTAATAAGTGCGTTGCTTCTTATTAAAAAGGCATACACGAGAGTTTAAAAGGAAGTTTTCGATAAATCTACCCCTTGCGTCGCACCTCGCGTCTCCAGACAGACTGTTGTGCGCATTAAAGTCGCCGACAATGATGAAAGGCACTGGGAGCTGGTCAACAAGGTTATAGAATACTGTTTTATCAATTTTTTAATTAGTTGGCATGTATATGGAGCAAACAGTAACCCGCTTGTTGCAAAGAATTTCCCTTATTAATACTGCCTCGAGGGCCGTCTGTAGGGCTAGATGTTGGCAAGCAACCGACCTATCTAGTATTATTGCTACGCCACCAGACGATATGTATGCGCCGTCACGTTTTTGTCGGAAAATGGCATTGTTGCTTTAGGAACTTTGTGCGCGTGGGATTTAAATGCGTCTCCTGCACACAGAACACCTTTGGCTGGTATTCAGATAGTAGCTCCGTTATATCATCGAGATTGTGCATCAGTCCTCTAACATTCCAGTACATTATCATGGTCGCCATGTTGGTCGAACGAATAGGTGTTCTGTGTGTGATCGAGGAATGTGGATGATGATCAAGGGCCAATGCCCGGGCCCATGATTTTTTTTGTTTTTTTTTGTTTTTTTGTTCCAGAGAGCCGCGTCTTTCTCTAGGCGCTAGGGGTGCCGGCGTTGTGTCCACTGCCTCGCGGGAGGCACTGGATGCCCGCACGAGCGAGCTGGAATTTCGTGTTTCAGACCTCGCCTCATGAGACGAGGTCTTGAGGCCCGATGACCCTGGAGTCATCGGAGCCATTTTCTGGGTGGATGGCGTAGTCTTGACTGCCGCCACCGCGGGGCCTCTTGCCACTGCCAGCTCATTGTGCGTGGGCTGGCTAAATGGCGAGGGCCGGTGCGGCGCTGCCCCCTGACGAGCCGCATCAACATAGGATCTGCGCTGTAAAATCGAGCATCTTTCCCTAGCTTCCCGATAGGAGATGTTTTCTTTGACTTTCAAGGTGACGATTTATTTTCCTTTTTTCCAAGTGCTGCGTGATCGCGAATACGCAGGGTGGTCGCCTTCACAGTTGACGCAGTGCATTTCACCAGTGCAGTTTTCAGAGGAGTGATCTTTTTCTCCACATTTAGCGCAAGTCATATGACCCCGACATGTCTGCGAACCATGGCCGTATTTCTGGCACTTGAAACATCTACGGAAGTTTGGGATGTACGGCCTGACACGAGTTTTGGTATACCCGCTTTCGAGAAACTCTGCTGGAGGCAAATGTGACTATCAAGTGTTTTGTTGGGATTTCGTTGTTTTCTCTTCTGATTTTGATTCTTCGAACTTCAGTGGCATTTTGCTCTTGCCAACTCTCCAATAGTTCTGCCTTGGTCAGGTCAGTGAAGTCGATTTCTGAGACTACGCCACGGACAGTATTCAAAGAGCGATGTGGGGTCACGGTGATAGGAGCTTCGCCAAATCCTTTGAGTGCAGCAAGTTTGCCATGTTGCAGCTTGTCACGAACCTCAAGGAGCAGGTCACCACTTGCCATTTTGGTTGCTTTGTATCCTGGTCCAATAGACTCAGTCAAAGATTTGGCCACAAGGAAGGAAGAGATAGCTCGGACGGGTTTTTCAGATTTAAGACTATGAACTACATGGTATCCGGGGAAGGATTCTGTGCGCTGAGGGACAATGTTCAAGGCAGCTTCGGTGCGTACACGCTTTAAGGCGGCACGATCAGGGAGAAGTGGAAATGCTCTATGCATAACAGATGTAGTTTTTCGGCAACGATGGCAGCATCCCACCACAGAGCCCAACAAGGGGACGGTACGAGTTTGCATGACTTGCACACGCCAGCTGTATATCGTTGCTATAACCTAATGCTCCTAGGCCAAGATTGGCTATTTGCACAAGATGAACACTTGCCGCCAAGAAGCGTGGAAGTAAAAGAAGTGAGAAAAAGACAGGAAAGATCAAAAGTGAGAAAGACGAAGGCGTGGGGAGAGAAAGAGACAGGAAAGGGCGACTGCCGATTTCCCCTGGGTGGGTCAGCCTAGGGGTGCCGTCTACGCGAAGCCGGGGCCAAAGGGGTGTGTTGCCTCTGCTGGGGGGTCCTTAAACGTGCAATCACCCGGCGTGGGCTCAACCCCCAGGGTCCCCTTTTCCCCAGAAACGGCAATGCCACGCACGGCTAGGCGCGGGAGAGGTCTAAACACCGTTAGCTCTTGTCCGTAGTGTCGCTACACACCAAACGCCTGCTTGAGCAGACGCACCTGCGGGCTTCATGTCGAATCCTGGATATGCACCTGAATACAATTAAATAAACTGAAGCATATTCAAAATATAAATCTTAAAAATGCAGTTCTATTGAAAATATTACCAACTTATCTGGCCTTCACTGAGAATTGCAGTTTGGGAAGGTTGTCTTCAACACAGGGCCACCAAGGAAAGCATTGGTTAGAGCAGAAGATGACAGGAGGGGTCATTAAAATATAACTATCAAATGAAAACGCGGGTCTAGGACCACGACTACACTGTGAACCAGGTCTCAAGGCCTTCGCCACAGCGAACACTGATCAGACACCAAATGGCAAGCATTGCAGAGTCTTCCCCGATTTTGCATCGTGTAAGATTGGGCATAGCACTGCTATCACCACAATGAACAATCACAAGAGCAGTGGTGCTATCTAGCTTGACTTGGATAGCTGTATGCACTGTAGATTTACTAGTCCCTGCACTTTCCGGTAGCGGAATAAGTACCGCTCAAAGTTCGTTTCTAAAAGTTGGAACTAGTTGGCTGTAGCACATTCTTTCTTGCTGAGTAGACAGAGATTTGCCATATTTTAGAGGAAATGTATCAGGATTCGCATTGCGTCGGTCAGATGCAGCGGTAGCATTACTGTAATGTGAAATATCTGTACATCCAACCCTTAAGGCCCAGAAAGGCTAGTCGCACTCATGACCAAGCTCTAACACTCCTATTCGCTATGACTAATGCATTAAAACAGTTTCTTCACACAAATAGTTTCCAACTGCGCTCTTCCTAAATTCGTTTTTGAAGAGGCTGATATTTCAAAGGCCCCGGAACTCACGCTCTGTTCCTCTTCTTTGTTACATCTTATGTTTTGCCCTCTTAGTGATAACCCTGTACAATTCTTAGTACATTTCAAGTTCACAAAGCAAAAAATGCCACTGTCTGATATTCCACTCCTGTTTGGGCCCATTAGGCCTGTAGTATCACAAAAAAATGAATGTACAGGTCAAATGTCCTTACACACAACTGCCTCCAGCCTTCTTTTGTCCAATGCCTTTTTCGGGGGTGGGGGCATCCTTATTCGCAGGGCACACCTTTCCCTTGAGCGAGCTATTTCCAGCTCTTCAACAGTGAACACTGCACGTAGGAGTGCCCTCGCAATGTTTCATGGCTGGGTTGGTGTGCTCAACGAAATCCTGTCAAGGAGCTTCCTGTCCAGCAGCACACGATCTCCTATGTCCACCTGCGAAAAATAATGAGCTCCTCATACAACTAGTTACTTCTTAACCTCAGGCAAGTTTGCAGTGAAACAATACATCCAATATTATGCCATGGAAGAGAATCGCACATGTCAAAGTAAGCAAGGGCACTTGTTTACGAGCCTGACATTCGACCCAATCAGCAATTTCCTCTTTCATAAGAACTGCATTAGCAGCAGAAATCAAGTATTTGTCATATTATTCTTTTATCAAAAGAGTAAGGTACTTTTTATTTAACTTTGTTAAGATATGAGGTATTCTATATCCTGTTAAAGGAGCAATGAAACAAAAATTTTGCATGTTGTTTTGTCTGTTGCAATGGGTAGCTAACGACCCACTTATCACGGCTGGAAAGCTCGTTTGCTCGAGAGCACGATGGCTCATTATTTGGAGATGGTTTTACGCCACCCCGGCGCAGTTTTGATTTCAGAAAGCGCCAAGTGAGACGGGACCCAGAGTGATTTCAGTGTAAGCATGGCTCGCTACGTGAGCACAACTGGCGTGCACATGAGCACCACCTTGACAACTCTTTTCAACGAAGGGCATTGTAAATGTGTCTGAACCCCCAAGAAATGTACTGCCCAGGCAAGGACATCAGCCTTTGTACTCCCGCAAGCCTACCCCCTTTTTTTCCGTTGAAAAGGACAGCTAGGAAAGAGCGCTCGCAAGGACCACGGCAGCCAACACAAACTCGTGACGCAGGCGGTGGTTGGTTGGGTTACACGAAAAGCAAAGGCGCATTTCGTGCGTGGTGCCGCAAGAGGCATTTTGAAATTGCTTTTAAATATGTTCTGGGGTATATTATTTGTTGATATTTCGTAGATAATGTGTGTGTGTCCACACAAATCTATCCCACAAGTTATCTCGCTTTCAGAATTTTGTGTCAGTGCTTTAAAGAAATTCAACATACAGCACAATCAGCAAACAAGTCAATGTTAATATTGTTACACTTTAGCAAATTTGTAAGCTGGTCAAATTCTATCTTAGAACGCAGCACTGAAGGCCATGCAAGGATGGAAGTTTGGTACAGCGCACCATCATAGGTCTCAAATTCTGGTGCTGGTTTTCAATAATGTCTTATCTCTCAATAGTGAGGTATCATGCACCACATGCAGGTTACCAGAACAGAAAAACTGCATTACAAAAGATATTCGGGAATCCACTTTCTAACAATTAAACGGCATCGTGCAGACAATGCCTATACCATCACGTGCACAGAAAGTATAGCATAGGCGACACGAAATGAAAGTTGAAGGGAAATGTCACCACGAACATCAAGACAATTTAAGAAAACCGTGATTTGGACAAGTTAGTGAACCTTCTCTGTACTACCCCAGTCACATGAACCAAGTTATCAACATTGAGAAAGTGCACTTTACAGCTGCTATTTGTTGACAAGTTCCAAGGAAAAGTGCATTAGTAGTTGGAAGTGATGCCAGTGTCAAATGGTAAATGAGCCACCAGTATGGTGTCCCAGCTTACTTGTGCCAAGCTAGGTACTGTCACGTGGTCGTGACGTCGACGAAGGCAGCAGTCAGCAAGTCGAGATGAAACTCTTTATTAGGCCGAACTTGTGGCCGAGAAACTGAAAGCTACAGCAATACACTGATAGCGGCGGACAGAGCGTCGACCGTCGATCAACTGACAAGCGGTCAAGCGCGTCGGCTTTTATACAGGCGCTATGGAACTTTCCAGCAATATCGCTGGTGGCGGCGTTATCTCTCGACAAAGCTGGAACATTCGCGTGCGGCACGCAATCTTAACAAAACGATCTACTAAAATCGTGACGCTTCTCGAACACTGCTTCATGGCCGGCGTCGAGCGTTGATAACCGTCCTTGCTGGTCAAACTTGAACACATCAAAATAAAAGAAGAAGCGGGCGTGGCAGTATAAAGAATGGGCAACGAAATATAAAATGTTTTCTTAGTGGCTGCATCATGTAAACCGGTTAATTGCACTCTTTCGGTTACCAAATTAGGGCAAATTACCTAAATTATTTATCACTTTCCTAATCACATAAGCCTTCGCGTTGTACAGTGCATCGCATCCAAAAATTCGGCAGATCCCAACCGTGGGAGTCGATGTTACGCGAAGCATGCGGCGGGTAGGTGACTGTGGCGTATCTTTTTCTTACTGAGCGACACGTTACAAGATGACGCTAAAGATTTGTATAAATTTTATACGCACACTTATATATGTTGAAGAGCCGTATATGTGTTATAAAACCAGTTGTTTACGATTGGGTAACGCTGCCAATGGCAACGTGGGTATTACCAACACCAGAAGCGGTAAGCTGTTATGTAGTGCTTATACGTGTCCCGAGAACGCGCGCACGTTTCACGAACCCGTGTGCATGTGTGCAAAAGTTCTTCACAGTTCTTGAACAAGGTCATCATCACCGTGATCAGTGAGCACCAGCAGCTGGCCATGACTTGTTATAGGATCCGGTCGTGATCGTGGTGACGAGGGGTCCATGTGTAGTGAAGTATGTGGTATAGTAGAGCTGTTGGAATTCGTGGATGCCTCGGTCATTTCGTCGACAAATTGTCTGTCGACAGAGCCGGTGACATGTCGGAACCTGAAGCCACCCTTCGCGTTGGTGAAGTATAGGGCGCCGAGGATGGTTGGCCTGGATAGTGCAATGTAGACCAACATCAGTGGATGGTCGTATTCGTAGACTACCTGGGCGTATGTGGCCTACGTAGCCTAGTCTACAAAGCGGCTGTCAATCAATCTGGCATCATCCTCGGTTAGCATGAGGCCATTGCCCAGCCTCGTAACAAATGAAGATGACACTGCGTCGTTCTAGTGGACGAAGTGCACTTTACGGTGCGGTGATGTGGATATCATATGTAACTTTCGTTAATGTATTCCTCCGGGGTTGAACAATGCTTCAATATATCTTGCTGAATCATAGGAATACAAAGGTAATGTATATTAGACTGCTATAAAAGCGGAGCCAACACTGGAACTACAGACGTTAATCTGATATGACGCCTGTATCGTAGGAGTACACATCGTAGGAGTATCATGTAGACTTTAATGCTTTCTTGTAAAATTAGTTAGCCAGCACCACAACCACAATTGACGTTGCACCGCTATTACGCCTGCGTACGCTGCTTTTCCAAACCAATTTATAGACCTGGCGTGGCTCAGTGGTAGAATACCTGATTACCACACAGAATGCTTGGTTTCGATTCCTGCTGGGATCCTAATTTTCATTCTTTCCATTCGTTGAGTCAACGCTGCCGATGTTGGTTTTCCTTAACGCTCTAGCATTTGAGTTACCATTGTCTGTTCTCGCCGTTCCTGGGTAGATATAAACTGTCAATCACCTGTGGCGCATACCCGTACACCGCGGCCCATGGTAACCGGGTATGTGCCAAACGTGCCTAGTGGAAAGGGTTTGACGATGTACGTGACAGAATTTTAACGTTATTCACGTCATGACCCGACAGTCATATTCGTCAAATCCTCTTACTCTCCTATGCCAATTTTGGTCTACACCAAGTTAAGGAGGCGATCATGAGAGCACCCAGACGTAGGCGGCTAGATAGATAGATAGATAGATAGATAGATAGATAGATAGATAGATAGATAGATAGATAGATAGATAGATAGATAGATAGATAGATAGATAGATAGATAGATAGATAGATAGAAGAAATGCTTCGCATTTACACCATGTCCGATTGTTTGTGTTTCACTATATCATTCGTAATTATCCTTTCTGCATTTGAAAGTTTTAAAAGGGGGTTTTAAAAGCCAATTGACTCTGTGGCCTACTTGACCATTGCAAAAACATGACAAGGTGGCGGTTTAGCTGTTGGTGGCTAGTATGAACAAGGAGGCATGTGATGTATATCAGATGCGTGAATCACAGGCTGATGGCGACAAGAAGTACTAAAACATGTTATTTCTTGCAAACCATTTTGTGAGCAGCGCTTTTGCACACAAAGGGGCGTGGGCTCCCATTCGGTTTGCAATTATTTGCATTTTGTGCCACAGCTGTCAAATGCACTACTGAATGTGATGCACAATTTAACATACAAGGTTTCACAAATAGTATGTGAGCGGTTACTAATCTCGGTATAATTTTCACTTACAAGGTGATCATTGGAAACAGAAAAAATTGCCCAATTGCACACAGCAGTGGATTACAAAAATTATCGAGGCCATCACTGTACCTCATTACTGCTTTTACCGCAACAGCAATACAGAGCCCTTGTCAGAGAAAATACAGTGTCGGTGTCGGCGATGTGAACCGTGAGCGTAAAAATGCCAGGCCTGCGCTGAAACCGCAGCACAGTCACGGCGAAAGCTGGAAGAGCGGCGTTTCTGAAGCACCGTTGTAAGCTCTCTTGGGGCTACTAATACAAGTACACTAGCAAGGTAACCACTACGCCATAAATCACAATTTTTGTGAAGTTCTGAGGCACCTACTCAGCCATTATCCGTCATTCTGCGGAGAAGCGAGGCATGCGCTACACGTCTGTAAGCATTATGCGCACTTTGTTGACGCGACGACTGATGACGATGAATAATTATGGCTCAACCCTTTGTAATGGGTTGGAAGCTTTAAACGGCCCACCAGTTATGTAATTTGCATTAGCTGACGCCCGGTCGCTATGTCCCTCTCCCGCCATGCTGTATAACATACGTTGACGTGGGAGAGAGAGGTGGGGGGGGGGGAGGGCAAAGAACTTTACTGTGACCCCGAGGAAATGGATGATGCGCTTATGGGCTTCCTTGGCTACTAATACAATTGCAATTGCGAGGAACCCACTATGCTATAAATCGTAATTTTTGAGAAGTAGGAAAGCAGGCATTATGCCATTTTTCGTCATTCTACAGAGAGCCGTGGTACCTGCTGAATGCATGTAAGGCATTATGCGCACTTTGTTGATGCTGTGCCTGATGACGATGAAGAATTATGGCGGATCCCTTTGTAATGGGTTGGAAGCATTCAACAACCTTCTCGTTGCGCAATTCGCATTGTGTGACGCCTGATTACAGAATTCGCATTCTGCGACGCTTGGTGGTTATTTTACTCTTATACCACGCTATATTGCATATGTTATTGTGGTTCCTTCCCGACATGAAGCGTGTATAGGACCTTTTTGCAAAGCAGTTTCAAGCACCGGCATGGCTCAGAGGTTGAATACTGGGCACCCACGCAGAGGGCCCAGGTTCGAACCTCGTTCCATCCTGCAATTTTTTTCTTATTTCGAGCGATAGTGGTTACGGACACCGGCGGAGGCGGCGGACAACTACGGCGCCAAAAACGGCTGGTGAAATGATCTCATAACAGCTTTCGCTGTAAAATCTATATCGATGCAAAGAATAAAACTCAAGGTTCCAGCCAGAATCAAACCCAAGCATTCTACATGACAGTCAAGTGTTCTTTCTACCACAGATACATGTTAATGCTTAAAACTGCTTTCCAAAAAGACCCTAACAAGTGTCATGTCGGGTGCCGAATTTTGTTCACATACGCAATGCTGCACGGCAGAAGCGTAGATGCAATGAACTAGGCTAGTTGGTATTGATTGTATGCTTCCACATTGCTAGTGAACACGCACAAAGCACGACATAGAAAGAAGCACGACAACCACTAGCGGTGGTCGTGTCTCTTTCTATGTCGTCCTTTATGCGTGTTTGCTAGCAAAATGGAAGCCTATAGAACCGTAGAGTCGCACCAGGCGTCACAACATGCGAATTGTTCTCAAAGCTGTCCACCCATTAGGAAAAGTTCATAAGTTGTCAGCATCAGCCACAGCAATAAAATGTACAGCTGCAATATGCGCACGCTGCCATACAGACGAACGGCGGGTACTGCACAGGTGCTCTTGCAGTAGATGCCCGAAAAAAGCTTACAACAGCAGATGTCATGGGCACCAACATTCCTTACACCACAGACCGGTTGAAGTATACAACGAGCAGGAAAGCATGGCAAACAAATGCGACGGCGATGTGATCGGGGCTCGAAACACCACGTTCCACTCTTAAATACGAAGCCTAAATGGAACCCGAAGCATTTTAATGACGATAGCCTATCTTGGGGAACTTAAACGCCGAAATTCTGGTCTGCCTGTCTTTCTCTCTGTCTGTCACCCGATTCAGCCACTCGGCGAAAGTTTAACCACTTGCGGAACGCCCAGCCATCTTGAGCTGGTACGGCCATTCATACATGTGAACATTGTCGATCAAAAATCAAACGCTACACATATCTGAGGCGCAGCATCAATACGTAAGTATTAGGTGGTGTGTTCCTTTAGTAGAAAATACATAGATACGTAATTGTAAAGACCCAAGTGTTTCCTAGGCTGCGCTGAAAATGCTAGTGTTTTTGGGCTGCGCTGCAAATGCGACGCTATGAGCCAGATGCGGTGATTCAGCATAGAGTAGGAGGTCCCATGAGTACGGCCGGCAGAAGACTATCGTCTTTCGACGACATTTGTAGCGAAGTACGCAGATACGCGGCCATTTTTTTTTAAAGATGACCTTGGTGTAGGCAACTACATTTTGATGCCTGCTGAATTCGAAAATCAATGTCAAAGTTCTCAAAAGTGAACACAAAAAGTATTTTTGGCAAAAAACAGCAGCCGCGAGGCTTCTTGAAATGCTAAGCAAATGCAGTGACGTCATCTGCAACCACGGAACTGTTAAAGTGTGGCCTCCGCGATTAGCTCCAGCAGTGGCGCACAGACGGAACTAGTCACGGAAGCCACGGTCGAAGATACATGACGCTTGTTCGCATTGCGCTCAGCTGTTTGTCGTTAAGGCAGATGTAATCTAACTGCAGAACTCTCGGCGTATCTATACTTACTTGAGCATCCGGCACATAAACAGATCCCCCACACTAAATTAGAATAAGTAAGTGGTGGGATACTTCTGTCGGATTGCAGCGTGGCTCCACCAACAGAACCAAAGATGATGCGGTTCTAATTCATTCGTTTCCATGGCCAAACTTTTGGAGCACTCGCGTGGGCAGAGCAAGATAAACATTTCTTTTGCATATTCTAATACTTCTGCTGCCACAACAGCGGAAATATTTACGGCGTCATCGACAATAATAACAATCCTCGTTGACCCGTGATTTTTTATCAAATTCTAAAACAACTTCAGCTTCCTTTCAGGCGTCCTCTGTTTTTTTTTTTACTTAGCTTGAGTTAGCCAAGACATACTTTTTATTTAAAACGGTTTTGTAAAGTGACTAACATAATTGTCACATGCATTGCACTGAGCACCTGAGAGGTGCACTGCACATGGAAACAAAAAGTTATGTGTCTTGTTAGCAGAAAAATGCGTTACCATAAGGTCGATGCTTCTAACTTCTGAAACCACAGAAACTGATTTCTGCAACGGAACGGAAAAGAGCAACGCAAATGTAAAGACTGCATCAGATACGCTGCCATTTTGGACAACGCATTGGTATTTGCTTTGCAAACTAACATTATATATTACCATTTATGAGCCACTGTAGCGTTTGTTCCTAATATGTAAATCACATATAAGGTGGGTATTTTGTAGTGATGTACATTACGGCTTATTCTATGCTAGTCCTATCATCCACCACTCGTGGTCGGTTGTTCCCGTTAAAAATGTGGATGGACATTCGCTTTGACTACTGGTGAAATGCAAAAAACACGAAATGGCACTAGCATCAGAAAAAGCATAACTATAAAATACCAACCCAGAAAATAATACACCATGCATAACTAGAGGCTCAATGAAAATGAAGCGACAAACCAGAGCAGCAGGCACGGTAACCGGTACTGGCGAAGCTGCTGAGGACACCGCGTCTGCGAGCTGGCTCGTTGCCTTGCGCAAGTTCTTGGTCATTTTTTAATGTCTAAAAAATAGGAGCAAGGAGAGGTGTCACGATAGATAAGCCCTATAAGCAGCACTACAAAACTGTCACAGAGTGCTTGGGAGACGCCGTAAAACAAATAGAGTTACGTGGAATGAAGTTATCCTGTCAGTACAGGTGGCAACAGTTACCTCTCCATGAACAGCACTAAGGGTGGCGACATGAGCAGTGCGTGAGACACACAAGGACAAAAAACCGACAAGGACTAGCACTAGTCCTCGTCGGTTCCCTGTCCTTGTGTGTCTCACGCGCTGTTCACGTCGCCATGGAATACCAACTATCCCGGTCGCATACCTTGCTTCAGTTCATTTCTAGTTTCTCGAACTCTGTTAATTGTGTGTTTCAGGTGCTAGTCCTCGCCAGTTCCCTGTCCTTGTGTGTCCTGCGCGCTATTCAAATCGCCATAGAATACCAACTAGCCCGTTCACACACCTTGCTTCAGTCTAAGGATGGAACACAATGGGTGGCAAACAAATGCAGCATGAAGAGTAATATTTAGTGGTTATGCAACACATTTCAAACCATTCACAAACAATGCAAGGTTCCACACGTTTCGCTAAATGGTAGCCAAACCAATACCAAAATGTTAGTGCTCTTTTTAACCACTTTCAGTTTCAATGGTGTCTTGTTTTGTGAGGAGCATTCGTGATTAACTCGAATTTTGTGTTTTATGTTCCATTAAGAATAAAATGGCTTCACCTTGTGCCTCGCAATTAGCTCTCACATGTAACTCTACAGGCAACTTGGCCAATATAGTACTGCCAAGTTCAGAAAATTTGGACGAAATAGTCCCGTTAAATCTGTATTTCGGGTAAAGTTTCATGTTAAATAAAATGTGAGCTTAATAAATTTGTTATTAGCGTCTTCTGCAGTAAAACGCAATGAATAATATTCTGACCATGGATCAACAAGCATTACTTTTTTTAAGTACTGGTAACATGTTACCTTTTGTTTGACAGTAGTATAGGGCAGTAATGCATTCCCTTTTTATAGTGTAATGAGTAGTGCATTTGGGTATTTTTCCTTGTAACGCCTACAACACTACTAGGAAGTCTATGATCTATGCGTCTATTCCTCACCATGCCTCATCTTTTATACTGTCTCATTCAAATATGATGCCAGAATATTAAAGCAGGTGCCAACCGAAGCATTAAAGGGGCCCTGCAACACTTTTTGAGCAGGGTGAAAAAGCGCTGCCAATCGGTAGTCGAAGCTCCCGAGAACACGCGAGCCAAATATTATAGCGAAGCGAGCGGCCTGGAATTTACAATAAATTCTCAAAGTCAGCTGAAAATCGCTTCCTCTTCTCTCGACAAATGATGTATTAGTCCGCAATATATGACGCGGTTGTCGGCAGTTCCACCATTGGCTGATGTTTTAATCACGATAACACCCTCATTATTACCTTAGTTGTTAATATTGAGTTCAATAAGTAGATAATATGTATGTTTATATTGTGTTATGCCGTTAAAACACCAAACAAACATTAATATTAGCACTTCCGGTCTCACCGACAGCTCGTCTGCTCGTAGTTGCGCGGTTGCGTTTCCTTCACCATGTGCAGTGCCGAAATCGTGAATATTTCTGTGCTTTTGACCATCGCCGGTGGCCGTTGAGAGTGGCAGCCGTTCGAGTGTTGCCTCGTCAGCTGGAAACTGCATCGTCGGCACGTTCTCACGACCGACCGAGGCAGCGGTGCAGCATTTCTCCGATAACAATGCTGGCGCCGGCTAGCTTAGGATACCTGTGTTCGCTGTATGGCGAGAGTCCCGTTCGCTGTCTGTTCAGTATGTCATCGAGCCGTACTTCGGCGTATCCTCCCCGTAGTCTCAGGTTTCCGAGAAACCGCGACACAGCAACCAAGCAGACTCGCAATTTCACGGTAGCTGCAGACAGCCGGGGGATGGGTCCGCGCCAGCCCGATGCCCCACGTGTTGTCAGCCCGCACTCGCTGTGCGCCCGCATTCGAACAGCAAACAGCATCGAAGTACCGCCACTGGGAGAAGGGTGCACGCAGCTTTGCCGTGTTGAATACGATTCCAGCGCGAGCAATGCGACGAGGTGGTGTACCGGAGTGTGGGTCGAAACCCATCTCAGCTGTCATTCGTTGCAAACGCGCACGCAAGTTTGCGTCCATGGTTGGCAGAGCGATGAAAACACTACGGCAGTTCGAGGTGCACACCCAACATTACCAAACCGACTCGCAGTTTTCAAGCACGCGCGATACACGGTGCCATGGGCTCCGCCGCTCGACCACGACCGCGTGAGCCGACCGGGAGTGGCGCCACAGACCACATGGTTGCGCCGAGACGCCAGAGAGAAAAAAATGAAGAAAAAAAATGCCGCCGGCGCTGACGTCGCCTCCTCGCACCTCCGCCCTCCCTCCCTTCACGCCGCGCGCAGCTTTCCGAGCGCTCGCTGCGTTGAGTTGAGGGAGAAAGCTGCGGAACGTGATCTCTATAATTTGGTAACACCACTTAGACTTGACGGATTCGAAAAATTTTTACGGAATATGACTCGTGAAGAGTCATACCTCAATAATGAGGCTATTCCAATATAACTAAGAAAGGTGTTGCAGGGCCCCTTTAACACACCTTAATCTTGTCAGTTGCTCTCAATTTATTTACCAATAAAATAAGGCTAACCAAGGACTTCGTTCTAAATACCAAGTAAGTCCTTTGTTTCGTTATATTAACGCGATAGCGTTAGATAGCTCGTGTCGCAGAAATTCCGGTGTCGGCTTCGGTGTCGGCACCGTTGGTTGTGAGCGAAAAATCGTCGGTGACCGAAAAATGGAGAAAGAAGCAAATAAAATAAAGAATAAAATCTTCGGTCCCAATGAGGATCGAACCCGGGCCATTCGCATGGCAAGCAGGTGTCCTACCACAAAGCCACGATGTTAGTTGCAACTGCTGGGAAAAAAAGCACTACATAAATGCCATGTAGTGAAAGCAGTTCAACGCATTTTGTTCGGCATGTGTCAGGACGAAAACTAGTCCATTCGGCGATTTGTAGGCGCATTCGCGAGGCCATCAAACTACGTCGAAAAAGGCCGGGATAGTGCGGCCATCGCGGCTGAAAACACACACGAAATTTCAAACAGCTCTAAAAATCATGGAGGGAGGAATACTAAGGAGAGGCCCCGTCGTCACATTCGTGAAGCCTCCCCATCGCAAACACCCGCATCGCCTCCTAGCGAAAGCGCAGCGAAAGATTTCGCGATTTCAGTCTCGACGTTTTCAAGCGCATGCGCGCATCGCGAAGCTTTGGAGCGTTTTTGTTTGTTTGTTTGTTTGTTTGTTTGTTTGTTTGTTTGTTTTTTCGCCGTGCAAGTGGTATAGTCGTTTCACACTTGCTGCTCTTTGTGTGTGTTCTTGAGGAAAGCTTCGCGATGTCCAGCTGTTGCGTATACTCTGTGCAAATCGCGTGCACTGTGGACAGTACCGGGTGTCACTTTTCACGTGTACAGTACGTATACGTTCGCTTCATTACTGATCACTGAAGCATGGTATTTGCGTGCGAAGCTCTCGGATGTGCGCTATGTTGCTTGTACTCATTCAGTCAACTCGGAACACACGTGAAATTTTGTTTTTGGCGTCTGACGCGCCTTACATACCATGCGCTGAAGGCATCGTACGTTTTAGAGGCTGTGCCGTTCAAACGAAAGGGCAATAAACTTTGGTTGTTGTTAGCGGACTACGTGATGTATGTACTGTGCGGTGTGCGCTCGCTGCGTGCTTGTGTGGTGTGCGCACTGGAATTACAAACTTTACATGCACGGTCGCGTATACAATACAGCGGTGTCCTCTTTTCGACGTGAAGTTACGTCAACTAGGTTGGCGTTGCGCCGAATAGCTACTACGCTTACTCCGTATGCACGAACAAAGAACCGCTAATCGGGCAATAGATCTGGAAATCGGGCTACGAGAAAGGAAACGAAAGGCCTAACGCCCAGCAGAACGGGTAAGTCACTGCTAAGTGAGTTCGAATACGATAAGGCAGGGGCTGAATGTTTTTGAATACGGCACGTACCGGTACTTTCTGTACTGTTGCACAAAAACGCTCCACGAAAAATTTCAGCACGCAGCGCTCGGGCCTGCCACGCACGAACAGCCTGGTAAAAGTCTGCTTCCAACATTTTACTGTGTGCGAACCGCACAATACGCGCTACGTTTACGCCGGGACTACAGAGTCGAGCAGAAGCGAACCACCGCGGAGCGCACGCCGCGGGGCGTCTGCTGTTTTGTTTGCCCCATACCGGTTTGTTTGCCCCATAAATCTGATGTCACTTCCGCCACACTTTTCGCAATGCATTGGGATACGATAGGGCCTCTTCTTAGTTTTTCCTTCCTCCATGGGCGCTGACGTCGCCTCCTCGCACCTCCGCCCTCCCTCCCTTCACGCCGCGCGCAGCTTTCCGCGCGCTCGCTGCGTTGAGTTGAGGGAGAAAGCTGCGGAAGGTGATCTCTATAATTTGGTAACACCACTTAGACTTGACGGATTCGAAAAATTTTTACGGAATATGACTCGTGAAGAGTCATACCTCAATAATGAGGCTATTCCAATATAACTAAGAAAGGTGTTGCAGGGCCCCTTTAACACACCTTAATCTTGTCAGTTGCTCTCAATTTATTTACCAAGAAAATAAGGCAAACCAAAGACTTCGTTCTACATACCAAGTAAGTCCATTGCTTCGTTATATTAACGCGATAGCGTTAGAGAGCTCGTGTCGCGGAAATTCCGGTGTCGGCTTCGGTGTCGGCACCGTTGGTTGTGAGCGAAAAATCGTCGGTGACCGAAAAATGGAGAAAGAAGCAAATAAAATAAAGAATAAAATCTTCGGTCCCAATGAGGATCGAACCCGGGCCGTTCGCATGGCAAGCAGGTGTCCTACCACAAAGCCACGATGTTACTTGCAGCTGCTCGGAAAAAAAACACTACATAAATGCCATGTAGTGAAAGCAGTTCAACGCATTTTGTTCGGCAGGTGTCAGGACGAAAACTAGTCCATTCGGCGATTTGTAGGCGCATTCGCGAGGCCATAAAACTACGTCGAAAAAGGCCGGGATAGTGCGGCCATCGCGGCTAAAAACACACACGAAATTTCAAACAGCTCTAAAAATCATGGAGGAAGGAATACTAAGGAGAGGCCCTGACGTCACGAAGGCTAAAAATAGACAACTATGTCCATCTAGCGGAAAACATATCAAGCCAACGCCGATCAAGCAAACAGCAAACGCTAGTTAATGTGCTGCCACCTGTGAGGCATTGTGAAAAATATGTCTCTACTCTTCATGGCCTCCGAGGTGGTAGGCGCGTGGCGTGTATCATGGAGGCCATGTGACACTGGCTTTAGAACGAAAACCCGTACAATTCGAGCGCGCGTGCGTGTTTGTGTAACAATACACATTAATAAGTACGCACTTAGTGGTTGAAGTGCGCACTAGGGGCCGGATTTCGCTATCGCGTTCAACTCTTAAAGGGGCCCTGCAACACTTTTGAGCAGGGTCAAAAAGCGCTGTCAATCGGTAGTCGAGGCTCCCGAGAACACGCGAGCCAAATATTATAGCGAAGCGAGCGGCCTGGAATTTACAATAAATTCTCAAAGGCAGCTGAAAATCGCTTCCTCTTCTCTCGACAAATCATGTATTAGTCCGCAATATATGACGCGATTGTCGGCAGTTCCACCATTGGCTAATGTTATAATTACGATAACACCCTCATTATTACCTTCGTTGTTAATTTTGAGTTCAATAAGTAGATAATATGTATGTTTATATTGTGTTATGCCGTTAAAACACCGAACAAACATTAATATTAGCACTTCCGGTCTCACCGACAGCTCGTCTGCTCGTAGTTGCGTGGTTGCGTTTTCTTCACCACGCGCATTGCCGAAATCGTGAATATTTCTGTGCTTTTGACCATCGCCGGTTGCCGTTGAGAGTGGCAGCCGTTCGAGTGTTGCCTCGTCAGCTGGAAACTGCATCGTCGGCGCGTTCTCACGACCGACCGAGGCAGCGGTGCAGCATTTCTCCGATAACAAGCTGGCGCCGGCTAGCTTAGGATACCTGTGTTTTCTGTATGGCGAGAGTCCCGTTCGCTGTCTGTTCAGTATGTCATCGAGCCGTACCTCGGCGTAACCTCCCCGTAGTTTCAGGTTCCCGAGAAACCGCGACACAGCAACCAAGCAGACTCGCATTTTCACGGTAGCTGCAGACAGCCGGGGGATGGCTCCGCGCCGGCCCGATGCCCCACGATCCTTTCTTCTAGTCTGTAGTTTTTGTAGAGCAAACAGCATCGACTTCCGCCACTGGGAGAAGGGTGCAGGCAGCTTTGCCGTGTTGCATACGATTCAAGCGCGAGCAGTGCGACGAGGCGGTTTATCGGAGTGTGGTTCGAAACCCATGTCAGCTGTCATTCGTTCCAAACGCGCACGCAGGTTTGCGTCCGTGGTTGGCAGAGCGATGAAAACACTACGGCAGTTCGAGGTGCACAAGCAACATTACCAAACCGACTCGCAGTTTTCAAGCACGCGCGATACACGGTGGGATACACCGCTCGACGACGACCGCGCATGCCGACCGGAAGTGGCGCCACAGACCACGTGGTTGCGCCGAGACGCCAGAGAGAAAAAAATGAAGAAAAAAATGCCGCCGGCGCTGCCGTAACTCTTCGGCGCCTCCTCGCACCTCCGCCCTTGCTCCCTTCACGCCCCGCGCAGCTTCCCACGCGCTCGCGGCGTTGAGTTGAGGGAGAAAGCTGCGGAACGTGATCTCTAAAATTTGGTAACACCACTTAGACTTGACGGATTCGAAAAATTTTTGCGGCATATGACTCGTGAAGAGTCATACGTCAATATTGAGACTATTCCAATATAACTAAGAAAGGTGCTGCAGGGCCCCTTAAAGGCGAAGCTTAAGGGTCTCCCAATTTTTTATCGCGAATTTCGCTTCTCTTGGAACTCTCATTGTCCTGTTCAACGACATGCTCTCCTACTCTTGCCCTAGACTCTTCAAGTTCTTGTTTGAGAATCGCTAGCTCCTCCATCCCCCAGCTGCATTTGCACTGCTCGAAAATGTTGAAAAAAAATACAGCTTTAATAGCTTTGACATTTTCACAGTAAAAGTTTTAGAGTCATACAGTTATGGTCATACACTACAGCATGCAGAGGCAGACAAGAAGAAAACATACGTGCAAAGACTTTGCAAACAAGATGATAAAGAAAATGTGGCTGCTTTCTAGTATAAGTAAATACAGAAAGGAGCAGCAAGAAACAAAAAAGAATGCTAAGTAGAAAAGTTCTACCAATGATAGGACAGTTGCTGGCAAGCCCACACAAATTTCATCACACCAAATAACAGGGCAATAAGTGGCAGGATATACAAAGCACCCGACGAGCTGAAACATGTGTGCCTGCCACCCACAGCAGGGTGTTCACAAGCTAAGAAGGTTTTCACCTGGGCTAGTTCGTGAACATACTGACTGGCTGTTTCAGTTGGCCTTGCAGTGCTTTCCTCACAGTAGAACTAGAGATTGGCATCCTGCTGGAACTTTCATACACACCCAAGCAGCAATGACACTGCCTCCGCCAGAAAGGCAAAAATGCCATTCAACGTGGCCCTGCTATATTCACGAGCAACATAGGGAAAAAATAGAAGACAAGGTAGGCCTCAGCGGGTTATTCGCACGGGTGTGAAAAATGATGCGCCCTCTTGTAGTAGTGGCTGACACAGTTTTTATGCAGTACAGTATTAGCCTCACCTTCGGTCTTGCGGAAGAGCTCTGAGCCGCCTGACCCAACACAAGCCTTGTTCGCTTCCGCTCCATGGCCACCTGTGATCCTAAAACAATGTTGAAGACCAATAATATCAATGTAATTGAAGTTTTTAGAAAAGTATTCTGCATACACGTGGTACCATCGTACGCATGAACGTGTACACCGAGAGTGAATTCCCCAATACGAAACTACCTACAAAGGCGCCGCGGTTCTCGAGCGATGAATTGTATTCGCAGTAATTCAGGAATTTCAGAAATGTCGTGAAATAACTTTCCGAACAGCTCCGGTTAGAACTGTTCAAGCGCAAACAAAAAACTGAAACGGGTCTCTAACTTAAAGCGTATTGTCGCGGCAAGCAACCAAAACTATCTACTGACCTATTCCCAAAATGTACGCCGGTGCGTACTCATCGTCCTGCCACAGGACTTGCACTGCTTGGTTGGTCAGCCTCGTCACGTATTTCGGGTCGTCGACCAGCTGGGAGACGACAGTGTGGTACTTTATATTCTTAACGCAATACACGTCCCATTTTTCCTCCGAGGCCCACTTCACAAGCACGTGGTCCCCCATGACGCACAAAGCACAAAATTTCGCAGCAAAATGCACGTGTTCGTAGACGACGTTCACACTGCGCACAAAAAATTTGTTGGCTTGATCATTACAACGATAGCGCTGCTGGCGCTGCCTGCTCCGTCTATTTCTTGTTTTACGCTCGCGTCGTCTCAAATGAACTTTCGGTAAATAACATAAAATAAATATATATATATCTGTTGCGAGTCCTGGAATCTATTTTATTTCAATGATCGTGCAATAAGTAGTTTGGAGGACCTATAATGAAGTGATAAGTATTCACAGCCGTGGAGTCCGCGATTTACTCCGGTGACGCACCGTGTTGTCGAAGCAAATCTCGGAGGCGACGTCACAATTGTCGTATTACTGCAAACGCCATATATAATCCAACGCAAGCCGACTCTCGTTTCATGTGATGGATCAAGTTTAGTTAGTGCAGTGGGGCGAACGACATACATTGCGCACGCAGCGCAAAAGATTACGACAGCGCTGCAGTCGAAGTCGATATATCCTCACCGCGAAGAGCTGCCGGCTGCCCACAGCTACCCTCATTGCGGTTTGAATGATGCCAGACTCTTCCTCGATGAAAACACGTGAAGCTTAAGAACGCACAAATATGCGAAAATGTCCAATAACAAATCGAATAGCCTTCTATTCGATTCGGTACTCGAATAGACTAGCGCATATTCGAAATACCGAATGTTTTTCGAATAGTTTTCCAATAATCAGCAACGATGAAAAACGCTCGAAGGAATGAGACGTAGAAACAGCGAGGTGTAACGTCTTGTTTTCATCCTCTAATTAGTATATACATGCAGCCAATGTACTTACGGCACTATCGACGCCATACGTTCCCAGGACTAACAGGACGAAGGAGTTTTGCTTAATAACTCTAGTGTCGCCGAAGTAAGAGTGTCAGCAGTCAACTATCTCTACTATAAAATTCATGATAATGTTAACTGAAGAAAATTGCTTAATGTTTAAATATCCAGTGTATTTAAACGCTCATGACAAAGTACCCCCTTGAACACTGTAGGCACTGCAATATTTTAGCCTGCAGTTACAAAATGTTTCGAAGGCTTTATTTGCACCTCATTTTAAGTAATTGTAGTATTTTTTGATGGTTAAAAGTAGCCGCAATGTTCCTTTGTTAAAGCTTGAGAACGTTTGTTTTAAGTAAAGTGTTGCGTGATTTTTTAGCTGTTCTGAAAATTGTGATATTCTAGGCCTGCTTTGAAAATAGTTCATATAGTTTTCGATTCGTATTCATTCGTATTCGATTCGGTGTCATCACTATTCGATTCGTATTCGCATTGGTTCTCAAGTTCACTATTCGCACACCCCTAATCAACCTAGTGCGATATTCCACGTACGAGAGGGCGGTTGATGCGTGCCTTCCCAGTTAATTCACGCATTTAATCGCTGCCTCTGGTTGTTTCCGCATTGTACACCATAGTTTTCCTTGATTTGTACTGCAGAGCACTTTACACTTCAGCTATAAAACAACGTCTGTTCATCTCGGTCAGTGTTTTCTCAACCCGTGGCCCTAGGTCATGTTGAGCTGTCACAAAGGACGAGGACGTTTTGAGGCAATTGTGAAATCTGACTTGTATTGAACATATGCGCAGTCAGAGCGCGGGGAGGTTGGGATTCAAGAGGTTCAACCCGCCTTCCAAAATTTGCAGTTTATGAGTATACAAGCCATAGCCTCGGCTACGACACAAGTAGATTTGCAAACACGTGTACTGGGTACGCCAACACTATTCAACATGAAGCCGTGAAACCCTGGCTGTCGTGCTTAAGCCTAGGGATTAAAAAGGGAAGAAAAGACAGAAAGAAAGTAGAGGAGAGATAAGTGTGGAAAGAGTGAGATCAATGCAACGGAATAGGTGCGGTGCCACATTGTACGTGTGGGGTGAGTGCGCATGATCTGCTTCTGCACGGTCAATTTTGATGGCGATCGAGTGAGATGCGGATCATACTTGTTGATCGTACGTGATTGACTCCTTACCCAGGATGCAGAAGGAGCCAATCACTGCTTTTAAATTCGATCCCGATCGGGTTTAATCGCGTGCACTGTACATGTGATGTCTGTATAACATTCTGGTGGAAGTCCCCGCTGCAAATATGCCGGTATCTATAGGTCAAGTTCATGCTTCGTTCATGAGGCGATTCTGACTTACAGCCACGCCCTATCTGTAGTGAAAATTTATACAGACCAGTTTGTATACTAACGATTTACCTGTGTTGGTGCGATAAAATCACACAGAAGACACGCACAGAACAAGCTAAGGCGAAAAACCAAAACCCACTAATAATGCTTATCATTGGAATGAACAGCCATGTATACAGGGTGTTTCAATTTAAATGTCACCTAAAATTATTCCTCAAAAGTAAGGGAACAGCAGTGCGTACTCTCCGCCTTATAATTACTTTTTTTATGTAGCGGGATACATCTGAACATAGACAACAAATGTCGCAGTAAATAAATTAATTAACTTTTTTACGTAGTGGAGACAGGCAGTCCGATCAAATAGGAGAAGTGAAGTCTTTCCTGCGAAGTGGCTATTGTCACCATAAACAATTAAGGCACCATGAAATTCAAGCACACACATGTCCAAGCGCCCTGCTTAACGTTGACTCTTTCTGTGGCGTCTGTAGCCCTGCCTGGAGCCTGCACCGAAACATGTTGACCCAGGTGCGGAGAGCATCGACCTCGTTCGCAGCGCCTTCGATTTATTTGCTCACGCTGTACTATCGTGAGCAATATGAGCTCGAACACGCGACCGCGTGGCGAATAGCCTCAAAACCGAGATAACGTGATTACCCCGCCACGGTGGTCTAGTGGTATTGGCACTCGACTGCTGACCCGAAGGTCGCGGGATCGAATCCCGGCCGCGGCGGCTGCATTTTCGATGGAGGCGAAAATGTCTGAGGCCCGTGTACTTAGATTTAGGTGCACGTAAAAGAACCCCAGGTGGTCGAAATTTCCGGAGCCCTCCACTACGGCGTCTCTCATAATCATATCGTGGTTTTGGGACGTTAAACCCCATATATTATTGAGATAACGTGATACGTGGATGGCGCTGCCGAAACCGGAGGGGAAAGGAGGGGCGCTCTTCTGCTGACTGTTCGCACTCCCGCTTCGCTAGCGTTGTGCGAAAGGGCAGCTGATTGCGTGCCATCGGCCGCTAGCAATGATAACGCCAAAAGAATTTGCACGAAAAACAAAACAAAAAAGAGACATCAAAATGCTCAGCCAACACTACCTAGTTATAATGCAAGCATGGCCTGTGCAGGCTACGTCACAACTGATATCTCAGCAGCTGCACAGCCTTCTGGGTGTGGCTGTGCGCACTGATGTGAATTCATATGACCGCTAGCGGCCACTGACGCACTATAAGCTGACGTTTTGCAGCAATGATATCGAGGCGCGAGTGTCAATAGCTAGCGGAAGCGCAGCGCCCTTTCCACTTTCTTTCCGACACTGGCCACTGCGAATCAGCCGATGTAGGCAATGTAGGGTGCGAGTCTATTAGACACGCGCTCACGTGCTCGAGCTCATATTGCTCACGATAGTACGTCGGCGGGCTAACGCTGCACTAGAGCTTGCCCATTCTCTGGCTCGACCATCGACTGTTCCTGCACGTTTTTTTATTATGTGCGGCTTCGTAGTCCTAGCTGTCCTGGTGTGTTTGTCGCCCAATTCCTTTCTTTGGGTGCGACAGCACCACGCCACTGGCTAAAAGCTGACCGCCTGCTTCGCCAGTTGTCTCAACATGCTTCCTCGCAAGCGCTACAATGAGCACCTGTGTGACATCAGTGCGTTCGAAGTAGCGTCCGAAGCAGAGCTGTCATCGTTCCGACTTGGCCGCACCACCGCTTGCCGGTGGTTCGTTCCCGGATGACTTATCTTCAGGTAGGTCGGACACGTTCTCACAGGACGAACAGTCAGCACTTTGACGATGACGATGTTGATGCACCGAATCGTCGCACTGCCGGCGACGTTGACAGTGCCTCGGATGATAGCATCACGTTTGACGCGGCTGCTGATACAAGCTAGGTGTCGTACGTCAGCAGCTCCAGCTTGAGTGACGACGAAGACGATGGATCTACAGACGTTCCCACATCTCAGGTGGCCCCTGTGGTAAATGTTGAACTCCTCGTTTAAGCTTCTGTCTAAACAGCATTTTCTGCATAATATTTTGCCTAAGCAATAGTGCTTAGGCCGGCAAGTGTTTCTCTCTCGTTGCACATGGTGTTATGGTTTTGCGCTATGGTAATCATCTTTTTCCACTTTTCTTTGTGCAGCCAAGCACACACCAACTTGTTGTGTGTGCTACAACCTTCAAATTGGCACTTGTTTGCTACCTTCTCGAGTTGGCGCGAAAGATAATGTCATGCCATTAAGGAATGGATGCAACGCTTTTTTATTGGCTTAGCTATTTCAGACTACGGATAATGCTTTGGGTGTTCCGCAAAAGGTTCTGCACAGCTGGGACACCTTCACCACAGTTGCACGGCCAGTCCTCTTGGCAGCATTTTGGTGCATAGTGTCATGGTGCTGCTGGCACTCCATTACACTTGTCTAGCACCACACACCAACCTAGCATATTTGAAGGGAGGCAGTTTGATAGACTTTGTGATGTATCGACCCTGCTTCTAGGAACAATGTTGTTACGGCTTTTTTTGAAGTATAACCGGGTGTCACGTGGTTGTTTTCGATTGTCATGAACTTTATTCGGATCAGATTTGTTGGATCACAATGGGCTGACCTGGGCAAGCTTTGAAAGAGCCAGTCACAATCAAGAAATTTGATTGGTATCGAAAGTGCCCCATGTGCTTGTACAACTGATGGCACATAAAGGCAAGGTAACAAACACGTTAGTGGCTCTGATGTTGGACATTCTTGGAACATTTTTGTTCACCTTCACTTTCACCACTAAAAGGAAACAGTTGCATAACTTCATTGCTTTCCTTGCTTCTCTGTTTTGCTATTATTTTAGTTGACTAGAAGAGGAACTGGAAGCATCTTCTGAGCAAATGTAGCTTTTCCTAAATGATACCAGATCGTCCGTCAGAATGTGATGGATTCACATCTGATACTCATTTAAAGCAGTCCAGCACTCTTTCTCTGTAGATACTCAAGCCCAACTAAAATTTAGCAGCCTCCAATTACTGTCGTCTGTTGTCTGATATAAAAAAAATGTTTATTCTACTTGATATGATATCAAGGAAACAGGGCATCATTTTCAAAATGCATTGTGAACTATGACGGATCCTGCCTTACATATGAACAGTTTTGGGTGAATAGCTTATTCAGTCACTGCTTTGATATTTGTCATATATTTTTTTTCCAGGAGAGCTACGTGTACCCCGGGTGCCCAATAACCAGCGAAGCCTGCTGTTAGTGATGGGCCACAGCCTACGCCACCAGCAGGGATGGCACGGAAACCCCTCAAAGTGAGTGAGGCACATTTGCCACTTATGTCGTCATTTCCGACGACAAAATACCTGTTTTTAAGCAATTTACCAAAGATATGAGAGAGCCGCAAATTTCCTTCTATTGCAGTAGGGATTTGTGCTTCCTTGGGAAAGCAGGGTCAGCAACAGAGCTACATTTTCCTTCCTGCAATGAGGATCGTAGCTTTGAAAGCATGAGAAGAGAGGGCAGCTACTTCCTCATGTTTGATGTCGAATCTCAAATTCGTGTCATTTTGCAGGACAGCAAATCACAGATTGTTCTAAAGGGAAAAAAGCGATTATTGGATGTGAGCGTCGCAAATGAAACCACAAAAAGCAATAGATGCCAGACAAAACATGCGCAGAGGTTTGTCGAGTGCGACGTAGAAGTAGTGTACAGTATTCCGCTAACCTGCGGAAAACAATATATAGGACAAACCTCGAGATGCATTAACACAAGGCTTAGAGAGCATCGGTACAATTGCGAGCAAGTCACCCACCCAGGGAATCTAGCAACACATTGTAATCGATGCTCGTGCGCACCCGAATTTGAAAAAACAAAAATTGTAAAACACGTGAAAGATGAAAAAGAGAGATTGGTTTCTGAAGCAGCCATCATGGCTTCTCTGGGTGAAAAAAACTGCGTGAGCATGCCGTCTTTACATTTATCTTCTGCAGAAGTAAATCTTGTAGTGAAAACGCGAAGGGGGGATGACGTGTAGGCGAGGGTATGTGTGTATTATCACTCTGACGTGTGCCTTGTACTCGATATATATTTGAACAACGCACGAAATAAATCAGTTGAAAGTTGCGCTTTGTCTCGTCTACTTCTGTTCGTCTGTACGTCTTCTTCGTCGGTAGTGTTTTCATAAAATAGCGCATAATCAAGACTTCCTTATGAGAACATGAATGGCCGTCTCGTAAGCCTTGTGAACGGAACAAGGCATGCACAGTGACATATTGCCGAGAAATTTCTCATTCTTTTCGCTTGCCTAAGCTTAAAACGGAAGAAGTGGTTTCACCGTCAGTAGACCGGCTTTTGACCGAAATACTGAAGGGGTATACGCTAAGAGTTCGCAGCACAGTTCTACCAGAATACACGCTCATTGGCTAAGGACGTAGCACAGCACTTGGACTACAATACAAGAAGATTGCTGTCAGTGGATTCACTATTAATATTGATCAGCTGGTGAAGTCCCGTAGGATAAATTCCTATGTTCAGGTAATGTCCAATGAACCCACCTTCGGACAGGTTACATCTATTCTCTGTCAGTCATGCGAGAACCACGTAGATGCATATAATTGCAAGGGCGACATATTTTTTCGTTGAGGTTGTTGAACGTTAAAGATAAACTAACGAAGCATGAAATTAGTCCTACCACAAGGAACATATACCGGGCTGAACGCACCTGAAATCTTATGGACGCGAGTGTGATACAAGTTAAAAAATGCGTGGCATTCGAAGGCAAGCTTTTCGTCAGTCCACTTGATAGCAAATATATTGCCACGTGCGTTTATCACTTTTGCTGTATTCGGTTTTCGGCCACAAAGACTGTCAGCAACGCTCAGCGCGAACCGCGCCTCATTGTTCGAGAACCTTCACGATCATTGTAAATCGTTTTGTTAAGATTGCGCGCAAGACGCGCACACTCGAGCTTATTCTAGAATTTGCAGGACAGCCAGCGATAACGCTGGAATATTCGACGGCACATGTTTAAATGCCGACGCGCTTCACCACTTGTCAGTTGATCGACGGTCGGCGCTCTGTTCGCCGCTATCCGTGTATTGCTTTTCAGTTTTCCGGCCACAAGTTCGGTCAAATAAAGAGTTTCATCTCTGACGTGCTGGCTGCTGCCTTCGTCAACGTCACGACCACGTGACAATATTCTAGAGGTTGTGTAGATGCTAATACAGAAAAATAATTAAAGGGGAACGCTGGTATTTTTTCTAATCATAATGATACTGCCATTTTCAAATGGTAATGACACACCTGCAACAGGCAGGGAGGTTCGGTTTGCATATAAGTTCTATGATATCATAATGTGTTTTGAACATTATTTTACGCGGTGTTTTACGTCCCAAAACCATGATATGATTATGAGAGACGCCGTATTTGAGGGCTCCGAAAATTTTGGCCATCTGGTGTTAAATTATAAGACGGTGGCTAAAAATGGGACAAGGACGAATACAAGGAGAGGTATACAAGCGCTCACTACCGATTTATTCTCGAAAAGGCACTCAATTTATATGGCATTACGAACATCCGCAGACGGCCGGAATCAAGAGTGGCCTTGCAAAAAAAACAAACTCACTGCTGTGCAGGATGATAGAAGGAATGCTGACACACCCAATCCCGTACAGTTTAATGAAATAGGCCTCAGCCAGTTCTCTTGCGACTGCGTAATGACTTCGCTTTAAGATTTTCCTGGATGAAAACAGGGGCACACATGCACAGATTTACAAGGAAATGGCAGATGCGAGCCCGTACTATTTTTGATGGACAGCGCATGCTCCAGTAACCAAACATTAACGCATCGGCCTGCTTGGTCGATGTATACTTTGCCACAACTCAATGGAATCAAATACATCGCACCGACACAGCACTTCCCAAAAGGATGGTCATGCTTAATCATTCTAAGAAGACAGCGCGTGCAAACACCGACACAAGAAAGAAGTCAGGACACCACAAACGCCGACTAACAACTGAAGAGACGCACAACGGCGGAAAAGAAAGAAGGCACGAAAACTTATCTGCGCATGCCCATGCAACAGGCGAACCTATCAATCCGGCACGCGTGGCGGTCCACGTGGAAGATCTCTGTTAAGGCATTTGATTTCATCTTTATGCAGGTTAATCGACGGTTGGCTCACGCATGCGTTAGCACTATGATCGATATGTCATGCTTCAATCAGGCGCGTTTCTTCATTTCTACGCCGGTACAACACTGCGCATTCATCGAACTTTGGCGTGCACTTATATTCTCGACAATGTAAAGATACATTACAAGGTGAGCCTCCTGTTAGCGATCTCTTATGTTCCAACAATCTCTGGTTAATGCATCGGCCCGTCTCTCCTACGTAGAAGCGGCCGCAGCTGAAAGGGACCTTATACACCACACTCGTAAGGCAATCAGTGAATTTGTGGGTGTGTTTTACGAAACAAATACCGGTCCGCTTGTTGTATTATACTCGCTCAATCTTCCTCTGCACAGCGGCACAAATCTTACTTAGCTTATTGGCAGCCGTGAAAACAACATTAACGCCGTATCTACTTCCTACTTTCCTTAGCCTGTGAGATACGCAAATAATGTACGGTATACCTACGACACGTTTGTTCCTATCGCTTTCGGCAACCATGCCCGGATTTAACACAATATACTTCTTTAAACGTTCAGCGACAGTGGAAACTGCATCACGATGATACCCTACATCTAAAAGACGCGTAACCTGTGCGTTAAAGCTATCACTCATTTTGTGCTCACATGACTTGGTGAGGGCTGACTTAAGGCAAGACATGGGGATGCCGTTTTTTACAACCTTCGAGTGCTTAGACAAAAAATTTAACAGCAGTTTCGAAGATCTAGGAGAATACTGCCAGCATACGTGGTTCTTCTGGAACGTTAAGGAAATGCCTAGAAATTGTATTCCATTATTCTGAGGCTCCTTTTAGTAATGTAAAGCTCAGCCCTCCTTCATTTAAGTCAAATTTTTCGCTCACTGAAGTTACCACCGTTTCAAAGTCCTCACCACTACAAACAATCAAGTAATCGTCCACATAACGAAAAACCTTAATAACCGAATTACCTAAGGCGCCTTCCAAAAGATTGTCAATCTTGCTAAGGTATAAATCACTAAAAACCGGAGCAACCTTAGAACCAATACATATCCCTGATTTCTGCACATGCTTCCAGATATGAGGGATATCATTTCTGCAAGCATGCAGAAATCATATCCCTCATTCGCCTGAAACTTGTCTGAAAGTTGTCTTTTACTCGCACAAGAGCGAGTAAAAGACAAGGAGCGGACCGATATTTGTTTCGTAAAACACGCCAACAAATTCACTGATTTCCGTACTAGAGTGGTGTATAAGGTCCCTTTCAGCTGCGGCCGCTTCTACGTAGGACAGACGGGCCGATGCATTAACCAGAGATTGTTGGAGCATACGAGATCGCTAACAGGATGCTCACCTTCTAATCTATCTTTACATTGTCGAGAATGTAAGTGCACGCCAAAATTCGATGATTGCGCTGTGTTGTCCCGGCAGAGAAATGAAGACGCCTGATGATTGAAGCATGGCATATCGACAATAGTGGTAGCGCATGCGTGAGCCAACCGTCGAAATACCTGCATAAAGATGAAATCAAATGCCTTAACAGTTATCTTCCACGTAGACCGCCACGCGTGCCTGATTGATAGGTTCGCCTGTTGCATGAGCATGCGCATATAAGTTTTCGTGCCTTCTTTCTTTTCCGCCGTTGCGCGTCTCTTCAGTTGTTAGTCGGCGTTTGTGGTGTCCCGACTTCTTTCTTGTGTCCGTGTTTGCACGCCCTGTCTCTTTAGAATGAATACGTACCAACTAGCTGAGCTCTTTGTTATTCTCATGCTTAATATCGCAGCAACGTTTCGTATCACCAGATTTTATTACTCGCCTATAAATGCTGGACACTTTGCATGGCGCCGAGAAGACCACAGAAACATTGAACCTTGAAGCAACCTTCTTAAGATTATGAGCGATTTTATAAGTGTAGGGGATGACTACAGGTCACGTTTTAGGGGCGAAGCTCCTTATGCCATGGGTGTGCCCATCCTCCGTTTGTTTGTTTGTAGTAGCCACCTCTAGTTCGTGAAGTGCTCACTAGATAGCGTTGGTGGCGCTCGCTCCATATATATATATAATTGCATATAATCTTGCTAGATGGTGCTAGTTGTAGTATAGTTCCAAAGGAACCAAAAGAATTGGTTGGAGAAAGCGGAAGAGGCTAGACGAAGAGGTAGAAGAAGCCAGGAGAAATGTAAATAAATGGCTGACAGCAAATTGCTTTCGTTGGAACTTTGCATGCCCACGTAGACAATGTGGAATGGGACCCCATACTTACTGCGGTGGATGTTCTCTGTCTTACCGAGACGTGGAACGCCAAAAGACCGTATATCAAAGGATACGTTCCAGTCGTGTGCATCGATGATGCAGAGCGTCCTGCAGGTGGTGTTGGCCTATACGTCAAACAAACAGAAAAGGCACAAGATCTGAAACTACTACCAACGACACAGATCCACAACGGCGAATATGCTGCCATTTATTTTGATGGATGCATCATCATGACCATGTACCTTGCACCCAATTTGTCGAGTGAGACATTCATTGACACGGCATTGTGTAATTATGACAAGTACAAGAATAGACCACAAGTGTTAGTTGGTGACCTGAATGTCGATATTACCGAAAAGAACAATGAGTTGTTAATACAACTGTTGAACCTCTAAGCCTTCCAACTGCGGCGCGGTTAACATCGAGCCAAAAACACGTCTTGCAAGATGAACCGCTTTAATGGAACTAGAAAAAAAAAGAAAAGAAGAGGGCGAGCCAGCGCTGCCACGTGAGCACGCGTCAGCTCGTGAGGAGCATCCATAATGATGATGTTTGGTCTTCTGTAGACGAATGACGAAGAAAAATCACAGCATATCCACGGAGTGAATGATGATGAGTGGGCGAAGCTGCGGAGGTTCATCGGTAAACCGTGAATCTTCCGTGATTCTGCCCAGTACATCATCACCGACGTGAGATCGGGCGCGTTTATACTAAAGGTTCGATGAGTTATGACGACTTGCAGCTCTCTTTAATTTTACATACACGCTGTAAATTTTCATTGTTTAGAAAACCATTGCTTTAGAAAACATCTGGCGTCTTTCGTTAAGCAGCTGGCGTCTTTTCGTTTTGCTTTAGAAACATCTGGCGTTCTTTCGTTTTGCTTTTACAAAACATCTGGCATCTTTCGTTGGTTTATTTCATCAATCAAGGGCGTTTTGAACAAAATTTTTATTGTTTAATCGCGCACAGGAGAAATCTCACCAGGCACTACCTTGGAGGTAAAGAATGGCTGCTAATGGGAATGAGAGACAGAAGAAGTCGGCTTTTAGCTAACGCTGCGAATTTTTTATTGTTCAACAACGCACAGGAAAAATCTCCCACCGGCATCACCTTGGAGGTCAAAGCGTAAGACTGGTTACGCACTACGACTACGACTACCACTACGAGGGACGAACGGGTGCCGCCTTAAGGAGCTTCGCCCCTAAAAGGAAGTCACAAGTCTCCCGCGCCGACAGATGACGTTAGTTGGCTTCCAACGGGTAAAGTAGCTGTACGGGCCGCTTCACAACAGAGCCGTCGGGCAAGCATAAAGAGCAGGTCCTCACAATGCTGTCGCGTCCGCTGATCAGTTCCTCTATGCTGGCCAACCTCCACAGTTGCCTTGGAAGCTGTTTATCCCCGAGTAGAACTATGTTGCCTTTCTTCAAAGAGTCATTTCTTTTGGCTTGGTTGGATGTAAAGTTCCTGAGTTCATTAAGGTACTCTATACCAACGAGACCAAAATGCTTGCAAATCATCTTCTCGCTTGCTCCAAAGTTTCTTCAGTGCATCGTTGGTAGACTCGGTGTTGATTTTCAGTTCGTAATGTGGTAGCGTTGTCAGTCTCCTTCCAACGAGAAAATCTGCTGCAGATAGGGGGTACGGTTCATCCACGTCTTTGAACACGTAAGTCAAAGGTCGAGAATTCACCACGGCCTCCACTTCTGTTAGTAGAGTAACTAACTCTGTCCGACTGACAAGCCTTCGCCCAAGCATCTTCTTCAAGCAGGTTTTTACAGAACGAACGAGTCTCTCGTAGAACCCGCCCCACCAAGAAGCGCTCGGGCAAATAAATTTCCATTGGATCTTCGAGGAGGAAAAGAAGGCGAGTACGTCGGGGTGTCTTATCGTTCGCCAAAGCTTCTGTAGGTCCTTGGACGCTTTGACGAATGTTCGTGCGTTGTCGCTGTAGATAGTGTGACAGAGACCCGCCGTGATACGAATCTCCGCAGGGCGCAAAGAAAATTCACTGTGGTCAACTCTTCAACCAGTTCCAAGTGAACAGCTCTTGTCACCGCGCACGTGAAGAGAGCGATGTAGGAGCGCTCGTGAGGATGCCCTTTGATGTATAGTGGCCCCGCAAAGTCAACTCCACTCACGAGGAACGGAGGGGCATGAGTAGCACGATCCTGAGGCGTACAAGGTGAAGATTGCTCAACAGGTTTACTCTGTAGGCGTTGGCAGATGACACACCGTCTTATCGTTTTCTTCACAGACTGTCGTGCTTGAAGATCCAAAATCGTTCTCGAACTTGAGTCAGAGTGTCTCGAACTCCCCCGTGGAAGACCTTTGCGTGAGCATGATTGATTATCAGCTTACTGAGGTGTGAGTCTTTTGGTAGGAGGATGGGATGGCGAGAACTGTACGAGTCGTCAGCCCTGGGAGCTTTTCCTTGTATCCGAAGAAGCGCGTTTTCGTCTATTAACAGTCTAAAATGCCCAAGTGGACTTTGTAAAGGGAGCGGTTACTTGCTCGCGACACAGTCTGCTTCTTTACCAAAGTGAGATCTCTGTTCCTCTCGAAGCAAATAGCACTCCGCTTGCTGAATTTCCTCAGCAGACAGCTCCCCAGACCTATCATTTTCCTTCTTCAACTTTTTGGCATAACGGAAGACCCATGCCGTTACTCTTAAAAGTTTGGTGAGGCTGCTGAATCGTTCAATTTCAATCAGCGATGGCAGCAATGGCCT